>NC_085857.1:11963030-11970530 GCF_034702125.1 Engraulis encrasicolus | reverse complement strand
CGTGAACAGGCTGTACAGTGGGTGGTCGTCCCTGCCCAGCACACTGTTCACCTTCCTTAAAGGGACACTGTGTGAGATTTTTAGTTGTTTATTTCCAGAATTAATGCTGCCCATTCACTAATGTTACCTTTTTCATGAATACTTACCACCACCATCAAATTCTAAGTGTTCATTGACTGGAAAAATTGCACTTTTCATACATGAAAAGGGGGATCTTCTCCATGGTCAGCCATTTTGAATTTCCAAAAATAGCCATTTCTAGCTGTAAAAATGACTCTAATTGGACCATACTAGAAAATATTTGTTGATAATATGAGCAGCAATAGTTAATGAGCAGCATTGTTGCAGTACCTTTTTTGACCATTTCCTGCACAGTGTCCCTTTAATGTCCGCTCCTCTAAAATGTGCTCCACCGAATTAAAACACACACCCGTGATGGACCCCTCTTTCCTGATTAGCTTATTTATCTTGTTTCTGTCCTCCAGTGATATCCCTCCACCCCAGCACATAGCAGCATAAAATAAAACACTTGCCACAATCCCATGATAGAATGTGTTTAAAATAGGCCTCCCCAACTCAAATGACCTCAGTTTCCTTAAAAAAAAGAGTCTTGATTGGGCCCTCTTAAAAATCACCCTGCTGTTCTCCTTCCAGTCCAGCTTGCTGTCAAGATGGACGCCCAAGTATTTGTATGAGGAGACAGCTTCTACAGGGCAGGGTGACCTTTGATTAAAATAGGGGCTGGAACATTTGTACTCTTCGTAAAATCAATAATAAGTTCCTTGGTATTTTCCACATTTAAAATGAGATGGGCATCTTTGCACCAGTTAACACAATAATTAATCTGAGACTGATACGCAGCATAGTTATCGTTATTGATGCAGCCCACTAATGCAGAGTCATCTGAAAACTTCTGCAGATGACAGGACGCCCTCGTATGTCTACAGTCAGAGGTGTATAAAGTGAATAAATAAGTGTTGAATTAACACTGCATTTTTTTTTACTGTGTGCAGCCACCCTGAATAAGCACAGCGAGCCAGTAAAAACTAGGCCTATATGGAGCACCCACTGCCCCTCTTATCTTCACCTCTCACCACCACGCAACACAGTGGCCAGACGGACCACAAGACCACAAGTTGTCAACACCGCAACACCCTGCCCCACACCACCACACACCATCTTGTCAACACCCTGCCCCACACCCAGGGGTGTCGTTCAGGGGGGTAAAGTGTGACTGAGTCACCAGGGCCCCATGTATATAGGAGGGGGGCCTACACACAGTCAGTTTTATGGACTTTTATGACTGGGGGGGGGGGGGGGGCTGGGGGGGTCAATTGGAGCTGATTGTACATAGGGCCCACAACTTGCTGCTACGTCCCTGCCCACACCACACACCATCGTCTCCGAACTCCCCACTGCTTGTGTTATCTTAGTCTTAACCACTTCATGACAGGTAGTGGGGCTTCTTAAGTCAATATTTCATTAGAATCTTTCACTTGGTGATACAAGTACCAAATCAGGTACACAGGTGCTCCAGGGCCTACTCTCCCAGAAAAGGTCGCTATCCAGGTGAAAAAACAAGATGGCGGCCATTTTTCAAGATGGCCGCCTCATTAAAGGTGAAAAAAGCTGTTTTCGTCTTAGAATGGCAAGTAATATAGATATCTGAGTGATGGAAATATTAAAATGTATGCATTCTGACCAGGACAAATTCATAGTATCATTATTTCATCACAAAATGGCCACCACTTTTCAAAATGGCAGCCCTTACGTGACTGAAAATGCACATTTATGACATACAGCTGTCCGATAGCAGGTATTCAATAATGCATACTAACCTTGCCATCACTGTTGGAATACAATGTTGTAAAAACAATTTTGTTTACATTCTGTATTAGAGTGATGTTATAGCACAACCAGGGCACAGTGGTGACATCACTACTGTGAGACTCAGCATGGGGTTCAGTGTCGGCTTGTGGTACAATAGCTGTAGTTGCAGTTTACTAACTCTTTAGTATACTCAGTTTAGTTGTATTGTTAGTATTTATAGTCTCCCATATGCTATCCAATAAGACCCTGTATATAGCTTAATTAGAAATGTAGTTAGTGTAGTTAGAAATTTAGTTAGATAGACGCACCTGAATTGACAGGATGTGCCAGCGCGGGAGAGCCGAGCCAAGGGTAACGGGGCTTCAGTTACCCGGATAGTGTACAGATTGCACAGGACTTAAATGACACTGGATGAACGATCGGGCTGGGTGTAGGGCAGAAGTTGCCTGATTTTCATAGACTTCAGATCACATACCGCAATTCTGGTCTGACCAGGACTATAACGATTAGCGTTTCCATACAGGACGAACTTTGTTTCCATGGCCTGGTTAACCCGCCTCCCTCGGCTTGCTACTGGTTGAGGGCTGTGCCGAAGTTTAAACCAAACATTTCTTAGCCCAATAGAAAGTCTCTGCTTAAACCACGTCACTGCCGTGAACACATCTCTACCCAGGACTGTTGGAAATGCACAGTTGATTGGTTCCAGACAAAGTGGGTAGAGATCCCGCTGTAGCGAGAAAGAGCAAGCTCCTGGCCCTAATGTGTGTAGCTGAGCCGAAGGCGTTGCGTCACCAGTAGGGCGGAGCCCGGCTAGGGCAGAAGATGACTTAACCTTGTTGTGTCCCATATCTCAATGTGCTTTGATAATTTGAACGGTTGGGTGGTAAAAGGATAGACCCTCGGCCTTTAACCGTATTACACAAGATGTCTGCTAAAAATCCATTGAGCTGCAGTACGTGTCGGGAACCTCAATCACCCTGACCCTGAGCACGGGGGGCCCGCAAGGTTGTGTGCTCATCCCCCTGCTGTTCACGTTGCTGACACATGACTGCACAACGACCCACAGCACTAACCATCTGATGAAGTTTGCGTACGATACAACACTGGTGGGCCTCATCACTAAGGGTGACGAGACTCACTACAGAGAAGAAGTAGACTTGCTGGCCAGATGGTGTAAGGACAACAACCTCCTGCTGAATGTCAACAAGACCAAGGAGATTGTTGTCAACTTTCAGAGGGGCCAAAAACAACTGCTACCACTGACCATCGACAATGATGTTGTGGAGAGAGTGAGCAGCACAAAATTCCTTGGAGTGCACATCAGCGACGACCTCTCTTTGACCACAAACACATCATCACTGGCGAAGAAGGCCCAACAGCGCCTCTACTTTTTGTGCAAACTGAAGAAGGCAAGTGCTACACCCTCCATCATGACAGCATTCCACAGAGGAACCATCAAGAGCATCCTGATCAGCTGTGTGACACAGTGTGGGGAGGAGGTTGCACAGAGCAAAACAGGAAGACACTCCAGCGCATTGTGAACACAGCGTAGAAGATCATTGGAGCGCCACTCCCTCTCTGCAGGACATTTACACCACCCGCCCCACCTGAAAAGCACTGATGATCACCAAGGACATAAGTCACCCTGCACACAAACTGTTCAGTCTCCTGCCCTCTGGAAAGAGGTACAGGTGCCTCCGCTCAGATACCACCAGGCTGGCAAAGACCTTCATACACCAAGCAATCAGGATGCTGAACTCTTAACCCGCCCTCCTATCACCGATAGCCCCCCCTCAACACTGAATTGTGATTGCACATTCTACTTGCACTAACTCGAACACACACACACACACACACACACACACACACACACACACACACACACACACACACACACACACACACACACACACACACACACACACACACACACACCACACACACACACACACACACACCACACACACACACACACAGCACTGAACTAACTCAAAGGCACACACAAACATGCACACACATGTTGCTGCTGCTTCATGCCTGTTACTTAATGACTGTACTGGAAAACTGGCTACCAACTATAGTTGTAAATATTGCACATTACAATTGCTTACTTTATATGCATTATTATTTCGCAATGCTACTATCACTATATCAGAATCGTCACAATAGGACATAACTGAAAATGCACAACAATACCTCTTCTTAATACATGTTCTATGTATGTCTGTTGTTGCCCAGTTTTCCACTTTATGTGTCTGTAAGGATATTGTATAGGTACTCTAGGTGTAATGCATGTATACTGTTTATGTCTAATTCCACACCTAAAGTCTATGTCTATGTCTGCATGGGAAAGTAAGAAACGTAATTTCAATTCTTTGTATGGCCAGTGCATGTAAAGAAATTGACAATAAAACCGACTTGACTTGACTACTAAAACAGACTGGAAGAAGTGCTGCCTCTGTCAGAAAGATACAAAAGAGGAGTTGAAGTCTCCCCCTACCCATTACAGCTGTAGTTCTGATGGCTATTCCATGCTAGCCACAAACATACCACAATTTCAAGAGCTCAACCTGCTGCCTATCAGGTTAGATATATAAAGATTGGGTGAAGGAGGTGGTATTGCAGTGTTGCAGTCAGCAATTTTGCAATTCTCCAGGATGCAGGATTAGAGATGATGTGGATCGAATTTGGCCATGGTCATTCCATCAGGTGGCTGCCAATTCATGACATGATGTTGAATCTTGGGCCAGAGAAATCCAAAAGCATGATGTCCTCCTTCCATTCTTTCACTGGCTGTGATGTTGTATCAGCTTTCCATAGCAAAGGCAAGAAAACAGCATGGCAAACATGGGACGTCTGCCCTGAAGTGACTCATGTCTTCAAAAACCTCAGTTCATACCCAGAAGTATACTGAAGATACTGACCTGAACCTTCTTGAGAGGTTTGTCATCAATATTTATGACAAGAACAGCACAACAGACAAGGTTGATGAGGTTAAGACTGGACTTGTTTGCTCGGAAACAAAGATCCTATGATGCCATTCCACCGACAAGTGCATCTCTTGTCCATCATGTTAAACGGTCCGCTGCCAAACTGCCTGTATATGGGACCGGGATACTGTGTGCAAAATGCAAATTGAAAGCCCTGCCAACTGAGGGTGGCAAAAAGATGGCGAGGCCTGGAAAGTTCTCTGGTCAAAGCTTCCTACAATTGCGGAGAGTTGCCAGCAACTGACAAAATGTGGATGCAAGACTGACTGCCGAGGAAGATGCAAATGCTATTGCTTTAGCCTTAACTGTACACAGTTATGTTCCTGCAAATGTGAGGACTAAAAATAACTAATCCAACATCATGTGTATCAGAGAGTTTTCCTACCCAAACAACAAACATGTAATCATTATAGGCCTACTTCTGTTTTTGTAATATTTAGAATCATTCAGTGAGTGTTAGTTTATTTACATGTAATTATGAAAATACTATAATTGTCAATTTTTTTTTAGTGTATCATTGAATTTTCCATGCTCAACATAATATATTTCCATACATAGACATTCAAAATATGATCAGTCAATCAAAATATACATAAAAGCCATTTAAAAGCAGTTCAATTGGCGGCCATCTTGGAAAATGGCCACCATTTTGTTTTTTCACCTGGATAGCGACCTTTTCTAAAAGGGTAGGGTCTGAAGCACCTCTGAACCAAATTTGATGCTTGTATCACCAAGTGAAAGATTGTTTGAGGTAATTGCTGCACTAAGGGGGGTTCACTGGGTCCACTCCACACTCCATCTCCACAGTCATCAACACGTATGGTAGCCTACAGCAGGCCACCCAGCAGGCCACTGCTAACTGCTAACACCATCGCCTGTGTTAATCTTAACACACACAACCACTTAACCGTTAAGTCTTAACACATAGTGTTGTTTCTCTGACAGACATTAAAGGGAGATACTTTTTTTTAGTAGTTTGTTTCCAGGATTTATGATGCCCGTTCACAAATGGTCATTCATATTTTACAGCCATCATCATTTTTTCAATTCATGAAAAGGTGAATCTTCTCCATAGCCACTATTTTGAATTTTCAGTAGTGTACATGTTTTGCTGCACAGCATTACTTCAGTCGTTTGGTCAGACCAGAAGATATTAGTTTATTACTCAGTAGTAAATATGCGTGAAAATATCAAAATTGGAGGCAGCATACACTTTGAAAATTAATGACTAAAATACTCACATACCCAACATACTGTCGAGATTATATTGCACTTTCATTTCATTCCGAATTGTGAAGAGTTAACATTATGTTTTCAAAGCAGAATTATTGTAAGTTTTATTCAGAATAAAATTGTAGTTAATTCTGAATTCAATGTCTCATGTAAAAACCACAGCGCACAGTGCTCACACAGTCTCACCCGTGCGGATATGGCAGCCTAGCTGATGCTCAAATGGAGGTGGGTGGGAGGACAGTACCAGTAAGTTGACCAACAAGGCTCTCCCCAACATTACACAGCCATCACACATCCTCAATACTTGATAGATTTCTGTCAATGTATTGTTTAAATGTTTTAGTTAAACTACACATTGGAGACTGGTAAAATGCAATTTCAAACTTCTGTGCTAACCCTGTTACATAGATTTTTAACAATAAAGTACACTTGACTTGACTTGACTTGGAGACTATAGTCAAACCAACTGTTTAGTGGTAAATCACGAGGAGGCACGCGTCCCTCAACACCACACCACAATCATCATCACCACAGCAGGCTGGACGTATTATTCTCCTGCATCCTGTCGTTATCTCTGTGCTCACCACCAGACCACCAACACAGTGCACAACAAAACACCTAGTGTTAATTTGGGACAATGTGGGACCATATACACTCATGTTAAATAAACTCTGTTGGTGCAGATTTAGCACTGCACTGATCACTGTTTGTCCACGGTAGCCACACTACAACCTACCACAACCATGCAACATTAGGCTATCACAACACAACAGCAGAATAGTCAGGCAGATTGCTAGTAGGCTAGATTGGGTTGTTAAGGTTATTGGATAGTGTAGCTCATGTTATTGCTTGCTATACAGTGCAACACAACATAGTACATTACGGGTAATTAAGAACAACTTTCCCACTATGGAGTGCCCATAGAGGTGTGTGAGATAGATATCCCATTGGAATTTTAACGAACAAGAGAAAGAATGTTATATATTTCTGAAAATAATTTTGCATGGGAACAATAAAGAGGACTTAATAATTGTGATCTATTTGTTGTTTGTTTGGCCTCTACACTAAATGTACTGTGTTCCACCAGTGGAACACTAAAACAGTCACTGAAAAACTTCATCAAAATCACAGTACCACTATGGCAGTGCACAGGACCTTCAGTAATACATTCTGACTTGGTCATTGCCATTCTGGTGACAGCTAATTAAGAACAGGAGCCATGTCTGACTGGGTGTTCTACTTATTGTAAGTATTTGAATCATTTGTTTCCTCCTTTCCTTTGCTTATGCCATGCATATATTCCCTGTCTGTTGTCAAAATAACTTGCCAGGTCTATGGAATCATTTTCACAGACGACTGAAAAAGGTCATAAAGTCATTGTTCTGAAGGCTGTATGAAGAGCATGCCATACTCTCCCTGCCTCAAAAAATGATTCATTTTTTGGAGG
>NC_085857.1:11928030-11943030 GCF_034702125.1 Engraulis encrasicolus | reverse complement strand
CCTGTTTCCTTTCATTTACATTTGTGAACTTTGTGAAGCACATTGAGTTGCACCTGTGTATGAAATGCGCTATATAAATAAACTTGCCTTGCCTTGCCTTGCCTTGCCTTGTGTGGTGGTCAAGATGGGTGTAGGAGTAGAAGGATTGTGGTGATGGTGGAGTGGGGCGGGGTAGCAGTGTGTGTGTGTGTGTGGGGGGGGGGGGGGGGGGGGGGGGGTTGGGGTGGCATGGAGGGAGGGGGGTCCAGGAAGCAAACACAGGCAGAGACAAAGAGATGTGTACAGATGGCAAGACCCAGGCAGCAGTAGAGGTGTTTGAGGTGCTACAGGTTATCTATGTGCGATCTTAATGCAGTCACAATGGGGGCAGCTGTGCAGTGTGGTGTGTGTGTGTGTGTGTGTGTGTGTGTGTGTGTGTGTGTGTGTGTGTGTGTGTGTGTGTGTGTGTGTGTGTGTGTGTGTGTGTGTGTGTGTGTGTGTGTGTGTGTGTGTGTGTGTGTGTGTGTGTGTGTGTGTGTGTGTTTGTGTGCGTGCGTGCGTGCGTGCGTGCGTTTGTGTGTGCGTGCGTGCGTGCGTGCATGTATACATGTGCATGCATATGTGCGTGTGTGTATACCTGCGTTTGTCTAGGGGCACTAAAAGTTCAGGAGTAGTGAAAAGTGTGTCTGTTTGGGTACAGCAATTATAACCAAGGTCTGTCTGCCCATGTACCGGGCCATATATGACGTATTCAGGAAAGGGCCACGCCAGATGAAAAAGGATGAGAGAAAAAAAGAGGGATGTGGAGGAAGATATAACAATAAATAAACTAAGGACTTGTACGATTTGAGGTTTTTCTTTTCAACATAGCAACAAGAGTGCAATGGGTTTGCTTGAACCCATAGCTGACGTCTTGTGGTTCAAACCTACAGCACTGTCTGTCATAAGCCCGATTCGCACGGGATAAATATTACCTATGGACCCCTGGTAATTCGCAATTACCCCCGGACCTCCGTGATTTTTCGGTCGCATTCAGACGGGATAAATAAACGTCTGTTATTTACTCAATTCACAGACATTACAAGGGGGTACAGACGGCGCGCCTATGTGAAATTACCCCAGGACGTCTGTGTTTCGACGAAATACAGTAGGTAATTCACGGCGGAATTATTACCTCACAAATCGCGGGCATGGCACATTCGCACAGGACTAAGAACTCAGACATTCTCCGTAACTATTCCGAATTACCGGGGGTTCATACACGATAAATTAACATGAAATCTACATGGCAACACGTTTGTGCACGAAATGTGCCCACACACACACGATTCCTGGAGCAAGGAAGATGTTCCGGGTCTAAAAGCAGGTGGCACTAGCTCCTGGGTACCAAACTTGCGCTGTGCACTGTGGCGAAAAAGGCATGGGGCCCCTGCAAATAATTTTTGCTGGTATTTAACATGGCAAGGTTGAATATTGGGGGCCCCGTAAACAGGACAGATTTTGGTGGGGCCCTAGGCACTGGCCTAGTCTGCCAATTGGTAAAAAACAGCCCTGGTACAGGGTGCAATGCTGTTGCTAGGGTACAAGAGGGCACTAAGTTTATGTAAGTGGAGTCAAACAAATAACCGTTGAGATTGCACTAAATAAAATTAGATTAGGCTTGCCGTGAGAGAATGGGGGAAATTTTCACCTGGCAATCAAACGTTTAAATAACCTCCAGTCTGGTCAAACACTGAGGTCACAGCACAGGACCCTTGATACTTGAGAGATAGGCCTACTCGAATACTTGAATCAATCGAGATTATTACAGTGATATGACCACAAACATATCATATGGTTGGTGTCATGACCCAATAGCTACTGATTAGAAAAAAAACCTCCTATATTTATCTGCAATGGTGGCTTGGGTTTCCATGAACGATTTTAAATAAGGGTCTGTTTATTCCAATAAACTCTTTTTTTGCGACTAACGATGTGTAAGCGAGGCCCAGCAAAATAATACTATCTCTGTGTGTGTGTGTGTGTGTGTGTGTGTGTGTGTGTGTGTGTGTGTGTGTGTGTGTGTGTGTGTGTGTGTGTGTGTGTGTGTGTGTGCGTGTGCGTGTGCGCATGTGTGAATGAGAGCGAGTGAGAAAAAGAGACAGAGAGAGAGAGAGAGAGAGAGAGAGAGAGAGAGAGAGAGAGAGAGAGAGAGAGAGAGAGAGAGAGAGAGAGAGAGAGAGAGAGAGAGAGAGAGAGAGAGAGAGAGAGAGAGAGAGAGAGAGCGTCACCTCGAACCCAAGACATAATCAGTACTCATATTTAGTGCAGGCTGGGAGCAGAATTGAATCTCTCGTTCAAACTCCTGAGAGATGGCCTGGTCCTCCAAACTTCACGCGGTTACAAGTCAGAGAACCACTGAAACAAGTTTGAAAAGTTGAAGACAGTTGCTTAGTGTTGCCTTACTAAGACACACACACACACACACACACACACACACACACACACACACACACACACACACACACACACACACACACACACACACACACACACACACACACACACACACACATACATACGTACACGCACACACACGCATGCGCACACGCACACGCACACACACGCACACGCACGCGCATGCACAAACACATACGTACACGCGCACACACACACACACACACACGCACACACTTGCACACACACATACAGTACATGTACGGACACACACATACACAAACACACCCACCCACACACACACACACACACACACACACACACACACACACACACACACACACACACACACACACACACACACACACACACACACACACACACACACACACACACACACACACACACACACACACACACACACGTCCAGGCCCCTTACAGATGCCACATATCTGACCCCTGGTCAGCCAGACCGACAACACCCACCGCACGAAGAAGCGCTTCCCACTCGTGCCGTTATGACAATGCCGACACACCCAGGGTGCATTCCAACGCCTCGTATCAAAAAACGTGAGACGCATCCGTGTCCCGACAACGCCTCAGCAAATGTGACAACAACCACAGAGCCAGCCTAGACAGCCAATTCAACCAAGCTGAGGAAGTACAGAGTCTGTATTCAGAGTCCTCTGTTTTGACAAAGCGAAAAAAAATCAACCTAACCATACATCATATCAAGAACATGTATTGACAACGGCGCCACATGTGTGGCGCCCACAACAGGAAAGCTATGGAAGCGATTCAAGCAACCAGCTGAGGAAAATTGTCTGTTTTGGGTAAATTTAAATATATATACAATATATTTCAAGAGATCAATAGCTCATTTCAGGAATGCAAGAGGCACCTGCTGTATATATTGATGATATAGCCTACTTGCCAGTTCCCATAGCAACCAGAGAGATAGCCTATTGAAGGCATTTTGAATACACAGATGAGGAAGTACAGAGTGCTGTGTTTTGACGGAGTTGGTAAAAAAAACAAACACTTGCGTTGGATCAATACATCAATAGACCAGAGGCTAAAAGCAGAGTGAATGAACCAGGGGACAAATTCCAGCATAGAGCACATACCTACAGTATAACTGCTTCTCTATTGTGTGTGTGTGTGTGTGTGTGTGTGTGTGTGTGTGTGTGTGTGTGTGTGTGTGTGTGTGTGTGTGTGTGTGTGTGTGTGTGTGTGTGTGTGTGTCCGTGCACGCGCGTGTGTGTGTGTGTGTGTGTGTGTGTGTGTGTGTGTGTGTGTGTGTGTGTGTGTGTGTGTGTGTGTGTGTGTGTGTGCATGCTTCTCTATGTTTTTGTGTTTTACAAAGACATTAGTGATGTGTCGGTCGTGAACGTGCCAGGTGAGAAATACGCATGTACTGTATGGGGAGTCGATTGAGATCCGAAAGAGCCGGCTCTCAACAGTGAGGAGAGCCAAAAGAACTGGATACCAAAAAAGACCTGAACATCTCATCACTAAAAGATATGACTATATAGACACCTGTATGCATCAATACATGTAGGTTAGATCATGGAAGGTTATAGGTCACCGTCAGAGGCTATTCTAGTGTCAGTGGGGGCCCCAAGCAAAAACGTAAAAGAATGGACAATCTAAACAAATCGGTGCTATTATAGTTTAAAGTTGAGCTGCTTTTCACCATGTAGTGGCTAGGGGACCCCAAGCGGCGGCCTGCCTAGCCTGGTGACAAGATGCGCCTCTGACCGTCAAGCTCTCTCAACAGTGAGGAGAGCCAAAAGAACTGGAGACCAAAAAAGACCTGAACATCTCATCACTAAAAGACATGACTATATAGACACCTGTATGCATCAATACATGTAGGTTAGATCATGGAAGGTTATAGGTCACCGTCAGAGGCTAACAACATGAATAATCAACAAGTACCTGTACATTTAACTACTTTCAATAATTTGATTGTTCTTTTTTTTTTTTACAGACAACTCCTATAAGCACCTTATCTTCCAAAACCAGATACATTGCCCAGTTACCCCCATACAGTAACACATTCAGTGTTATTTCAACCCTTAGAGTGTACTGGACCCAAATACATTCTAGAAAATGTCACATAAACTCTTTAAGTGTTGAATTAACACTGTGTGTTTAATGTGCATTAACTGTGGCAAAGGAATTGATTGTTATATATTCCTTCCAAATTGTCCCAACAGCTGTCGATTAGCATCGGAACTCACCTTCTACACAGGCGTGAGAAGTCAAACTCTAGACAACTCTCAGGTAAAAGTATTTGCAGAGTCCTCCGGCCTTTTTTTTCTCCCAACAAAACCTCTGTCCGCTGTCTCTACGGTCTGTGGTCGTCTGCCTGTTACAGACAAGTCTCGCCTCCAGTTATCTCTGTGTGTGTCAAGTTTGATTCCCCCCCCAAAAAATGTCCCCTGCAAATGTTTCCCTGTGTGCAGTTGTGTCCAATAGGCCAGGCAAACAAGGATGCTATCGATAGTGAAGTCCCTGTTTTGTTTGGTTCTCCAGTTTGTCTGTCTCACTCTCTCTCTCTCTCTCTCTCTCTCTCTCTCTCTCTCTCTCTCTCTCTCTCTCTCTCTCTCTCTCTCTCTCACGTGCTCTCATTGTCTGTCAACAGTTAAAGAGAAGTCCTGTCTGCAAGCGCTGCACTTTCTCTATTACGCAACATATGATGGCCCATGGCACGCTAGTGCGTTTTTGCATGCCCATGTCAAATATCTCTTTCCTCGCTTACCCCTTATTGATACTGTGTAAAAAGTCGGCACACACACACCACACACACACGCACACGCGCACATGCACACGCACACACACACACACACACACAAGGCAAGGCAAGGCAAGGCAAGGCAAGTTTATTTATATAGCGCATTTCATACACAGGTGCAACTCAATGTGCTTCACAAAGTTAACAAATGTAAATGAAAGGAAACAGGGAAGAAAGAAGGAAATGAATTAGAGTCAAAAAGCATTTAAAAACATTAAGATAAAACATAAGGTAAAAATAATAATAAAATAAAATAAAATGAAACAAATTAAATAAAAAATAAAAATAATAAGAATAAGTAATTTAAGCTAGGGGAAAGCATCTGAGAACAGCTTTGTCTTGAGTCTAGATTTTAAAGCTATCAATAGTGGGTGCATTTTTTATGTCATCTGGAAGCTGGTTCCAAAGCTTTGAAGCATAGAAGCTAAAGGCTGCCTCTCCACACTTTGTTTTGACTTTTGGAATCACCAGCAAATTCTTCTCCGTTGACCTTAGTGACCTAGTTGGTGCATACAGCTGAAACATATCCAGTAGATATGTGGGTCCCATTCCATTTAGTGATTTAAACACAAGTAGCATAGCCTTAAAATCAATTCTGTAGCTTACTGGGAGCCAATGCAGCGATCTTAAAATTGGAGTAATGTGGTCGAACTTCCTTGTCTTTGTAAGAACCCTTGCAGCTGCGTTTTGTACAAGTTGAAGCTGTTTAATGGTTTTATTGGGGATGCCAGTAAAAAGACTGTTACAGTAATCAACTTTACTAGAAATAAAGGCATGTATTAGCTTCTCCAGATCATGTTTAGACATCAGGCCCCTAAATTTAGAGACGTTTTTTATGTAATAAAATGCAGACTTAGTAATAGCTTTCATGTGACTGTTGAAGTTTAGGTCACTGTCAATGAGGACCCCAAGATTTTTAACTGTTTCCCTTGCTTTCAGTCCCTTCGTTTCAAGGATAGTAGCAATCTTTTGTCTCTCCTCTCTTTTCCCAAATATAATTACTTCAGTTTTATCTGTGTTCAGCTGGAGGAAATTGTGAGACATCCATTTGTTAAGCACACACACACACACGCACACACACGCACGCACGCACGCACGCACGCACGCACGCACGCACGCACGCACGCACGCACGCACGCACGCACGCACGCACACACACACACACACACACACACACACACACACACACACACACACACACTCACGCTCTCTCTCTCTCTCTCTCTCTCTCTCTCTCGTCCCATGACAGTGTTGGTTGCTTCATGTAGACGGTGACCCTGAAAACATTCGGTGTAACTAGTTTCCCTTATCTCATCTCACCACAACATTTTACGGCCACCGCAGGAATTTTCATGACTTTTTCCACGATTAGCATTTTTCTTTTTTTGTTTTCTGTCAATCTTTGTGGCTTTGTGGTTCTGTGGTTTTGTTCACGAGACATGTCCAAGGTGCAAAGGGTTCATTAGTCATATCTAAAATAGAGAGGTGGGTCTACGACTAGACAGAAAACCCTTTACCTTAAGCCTGTTAAGACCTCTATTACTAGTCGGTTAGCCTATAATCAGAGTAGCAATTAACACATTGTAATGTGCTTGGATGTCTGTCATGTAAAGCAAACTTTGCAATGATCAAAGAGGTGTTCCATGTGGTGTGATCTACAGGTAAGAGGCTGCAACAGCACTTAAAGAATTCTGGAAATAAACAACTAAAAATCTCATACAGTGTCCCTTTAAAGGCGCTCTTCTGCCAATTTCAATATGCTGTTGTATTGCTCACGCTACCCTTGACTTGTCAGTACCCGGTGACGCCGCATTTTTTGGCTCAGCCCTTTCCGAGCTATGAGCTATTCAATGGGGGCAACTTTTGTTTACATTCCAAAAAAACATTTTTATTTATTCCCAAAAACATCCAAAAGGTTATGCAACATCGGCAGACAGCTAGCAAACAGCGATACCTTTTGGGAAAATATTTGGAGTAGGCCTATGCTCATTTTTTTGAAAATGTAAACAAAAGTTGCCCCCATTAGAATAGCTCATATCTCGGAAAGGGATGGCCAAAAATTGCGGTGTCACCGGGTACTGACAAGTCAAGGGTAGCGTGAGCAATACAACAGCACATTGAAATTGGCAGGAGTTGCCCTTTAAATAAAACAAAATCAAACTCAAAATAGTAATTCCTAAATTATTTCAGTTGATCACAAAGTTGTGACAGGAAGACAAAACTTCACTATGTAAATGGACGACGTTAATTTGGAGGAATGGGACATGTAGGCTACGCACGGATTCAAAGAAACGCAACTTGTAGGATGATCAAAGACCGACAAATACTTAACACACTTTACACATAATATACCACTTCAATGGCTCTCAATTCACTCAGGTGATCAAAGATGTTTCACTCTGTGCCTTAATGGGAAAGTCTAAGTCATGTGCATTGCTGTAGTTTTCAAACATTTTAAGACATCAGTAATGTGATTATGAATAAATATCATTGCTTTGTACGTAAGTGAACAAAGAACAACAACCTGCATAATTATGGTGTAACACCTGTGAAAAAGTGAATCTTAAAACAGTGGGCGGGGATAAATCATTGGGCTATTGACATGTCATTGAAGCCATTGTTTACTGCAATTACGGCTAAATGGTTCGGAGAAATCAGTTTCTATTGGTGAAATTAAACATTATCTGTTAGGAATGCCATGGATTAGGTGACCTCATCAGTTAGATCATCAGAAAGATAAATTGGCCATCAGGGATTAAATAAAGAATGTAGCCCTCTACACATCCGTATAGGTAGGGTCACAGCATGCACTTCGGGTGGGCAGCTGAGTGGATGGGGATTTGGGCTCAGTCAGGTTCGAACCCCAAATCAGTAGGAAGACTATGGGTGGTCAGAGAGGGTCTCATCCACTGGCTGAAGTGGGATTGAAGACTGGCAGGCTGGAATGCAGGCCATGGGCTAGCAGCTGAAGTGTCTTTCGACAAAGCATCTAGGCCAAGGATGGGCAACTGGAGGCCCGTTGGCCACTTGCGGCCCGCCTCCTCACTCAGTGCAGCCCGTACATAAAACATTATATAAAAAAATAATAATGAAGACCAGATTTTAAAAAAATCCCTACTGAATTAATCCAGTGTAATTATATTTCTAGCCGATACAGAACTATTCCCTCCAAAGAATATCGGCAGTCAGTGAGCAACCAATTGCACCTCAAACTCTGCAAGTTAGTCAGATCTGTGGTCATATGTCCCTCCGATGGTGCAGATGGAAAAATATGGCCCTCTTTATCATGAAAGTTGCCCACCGCTGATCTAGGCCCACACTGCTCCATTACACAGGGCTGCATACAGCAAGCCTACACATCTATTGTATTCTTTGGACAGCATCAGACAAGCATTATGTGTCAATATACAAAGTGAAAAAGCTGCACTCTCTGGTGCAGTTCTTGCAGTTTTAATCTACTGGGTTAGCATGACAGATAGACGTTTTGGCCTAAGCCTTCTTCAGCGTCTACCACAGAGTGCGCCTTTTTACTAAGCATGAACTTTGCTGTTTGCTCGCACCCGAGGACCTTGTAAGAAACAGTTGGGAGTTGAGTGCACTTTCTAAAAAAAGTCAATATACAAAGTGAAAACCACCTAAGGTCCATCAGCACTTCTTTAAGGCCTGTGCATTTAGCAGTATCATGTGTGTTCATTGACTATTTCCTCTTCCACTTCCTAATCAAACGGTAGCATAGGTAATCAGGTAATCTCATTGACACTTAATCACTGAATCAATAGGGTGTTTCCTTTGCATCGGGGGGGGGGGGGGGGGGGGGGAGAGCGAGAGGAGAGAGGAGCGATGAGTGAGATGGGGAGGAGAGGAGAGGAGAGGGAGAGAGAGAGAGGAGGAGAGAGATGAGAGGTGATGAGAGGAGAGATACAGGAGAGATAGAGGAGAGATACAGAGACGGGTGTTAGAACAGTATAAGCACCCTCATTAAATGATGTTCTATTAAGTAGCATTATAGATTTGAGGATAAATCAAGGAAGAAAAGCAATGGATATTAAAAACTATTTAACATAAATTCCTGACCATCCTCACTTAGTAATGTCAACACAAGACTTGTGCTGCACCACATTATAATACTACAGCATAATGCTGCAAAATCACAATCACCACATCATTCTACCCTCTCAATAGAAATCGTACACTGCTGGATTTAGAGTACCAACAATAAATACAGTAGCAAACCACACAAGGTAACACCTCATTCTACTGTCTCACATACCTCATCATGTAATACTGTTTCTTTTTTTCAAATCACTAGCAATAGCTTATAGGCCTACTTCAGATACTCAGATACTTTTAGAGCGTGTTGGCACTAGGGCCGACTTCAGGCAACTCCACAGGCCGACAAGGATTGTCCTTAGTATAAAAACCCTTTATTAATCCATGGCCATTGTTACAAAGATAAAAGCAACGGTTTTCAACCCGCACTGGGTCTTCATTAGGTCGTAAACAGTCCTTGGGAGTCCCATGGGTGACCTATTTATCAGTTCAGGGGGTCACATGGTTACCTCGGTGATCAATGACCTTTCAAGAAAATAATTCAAATTAAAATATATTTAAAGAATATAGTCCATTGTGGGTGTGTGAAATAAACACCATTTCACATGAACGTTGCACAATGTATCATGGAACAACCAGCATAATCACAGAACTCAGATACTTTATTGTAACTCAGACTCACACCTACAAAACACAAATTGGTCGAATGATTAATTTTCTTCTGAAAAGCACGTATTGTTTAATATATAACTCTTTATCTGAAATTACACATCTTTCCCTGCACACACTTCTTAAGCACTGACTCAACATTAAATGCTTCGGTCAAAGAATAACTCTTATCTTCTTTTCGTATGGGACATGCAGTGAAAGTACACCTGATTTTACAGACCTGGTTATTGTTAACATTGCATTTTGGTTGGAAACTGAATGCCCAGAAAACAGACAACAGAAAAACAGAACATGACTGAATTTACCAAGTCCAGGCAGTTATCTATCTATGGAAAGCCTTAGGTGTGTTAATTGTGTTTATCATTTTGCAAATGACTCAAGGGACAAAAGCTTGTTAGCAATTCAAAAAAAACTGTAATATGCAGGCTTACTTGCTCTACTAACCCTAACCCTCGCCCTAAGGTACAGTGCAGTGAAAGTGCATAATCTTATATGCCGTTACATTACTGTACCCAAGCACATCCTACCTCCAGTGGTACACACTAGTACTACACTACTATGACATAAGACAGGACCTTTAGTAATGCACTACGATTTGGTCATTGCCATTCTGGTAACAGCAAATGTATAATGCCATGTCTTAACGGGTTAATGTAACAAGTACAGCAAAATAACCCAAAACAGATGAACACAACAGGGAAGCAAACATTGCTCTCTCCACACTGTTGTAATCCCTTGTGGCACTAAGCAAAGGCCACACCGCAGCGTGTGTACAAACAAGCATATTAATAAAACATACAGATCCAACATACAAACAGGAACAAGAACAGAAAGCACAGAAACACACACACACACACACACACACACACACACACACACACACTCACACACCCACACACACACACACACACACACACACACACACACACACACACACACACACACACACACACACTGACATTCAACATCTAAGCGGAGTATAGGGAACAGAGGTAGTGTCAAAGTGTGTGTGGGCCACACAACTCTGTCCCTACACCATTCTACCCCCTCCATAGCATAGCATAACACACACACACACACACACACACACACACACACACACACACACACACACACACACACACACACACACACACACACACACACTTTGACATATACAAGTCAAGAGAGCGTAAAATGAACAGATAGAGAGAAAGAGAGAAATTCAGCTTACCTGTGTGTGTGTGTAGGAGACCTGTGGAGGTGGCTGATGACACGATGTGAACTCTGGTCTCCTGAGCTCCGGATCAAAGAGCAGCGGGGTGGGGATCCAGATATACAGGTACGCACAGGTGGGGAGTGGGAAGGGGGGCGTTGGAGGGGGTGGAGGCGGGGCCGGCCCAAGATTTATGGGGCCCTAAGCAAAATATGTCCCCCCCACCACTCTGAAATGTACCCCCCCTCACCCTTCCTTTTTTCCCCCCTGGGGATCAATAAAGTTACTCTACTCTACTCTACTCCACCCCACCCCCAATCAGGGCGCCGCAGGCTCGGATGGCAATCTGTGATTTACGGGCAATTTGCGCCGGTGGGCCGCCGCGGCCTAAACGCGTATTCTGAACGGCCCCTTCGCGCGTTACCAGCCTGGATTTTAGACCCTGTCGAAGTCGGTTATCCAACTCAGTAAATGCCATAATAATTTTC
The DNA here is from genome assembly GCF_034702125.1 of Engraulis encrasicolus. NCBI lineage: Eukaryota > Metazoa > Chordata > Actinopteri > Clupeiformes > Engraulidae > Engraulis > Engraulis encrasicolus. The sequence continues at coordinate 11,931,413 of NC_085857.1, read as the reverse complement.
AGTACACTGATACTTTTCATTAGAAAGGAGCAGTATATATTACCCCTTCCATTGTCTCTTTCATCTTTGTGGTCGGTGGCAGATGGCGTTAAAATAAATGTAAAGCAATGCATGATGGGGTTGGGAATTTGAAGGCGCCGGTTTCCTTCTGATAAGTTCAATGGGAACGCGGGGATGTAAATGTTCGCGGGATGGAGGGTTTTTGATCCGAGCGTAGTGTTGCCAAATAGGACAAGATTTGGGCTCCTTTGGATGACCGTCTTGGTCAAAATATGTTTCAAATAGCATTTGGGTGGGGTTTCGCTGCAGATTTATGGCTACTAGACATCAATAGATGTTATTTCAATTGTGTGGGATTTTGTGTTTCCACGCAGGTTTTCAGCTTTTGTTTTTAGGCTGGAATGTATCAGTCTCGTCTTGGCAACCCTGTGTATTAAACCGCGCTGTGGGATTCATTTTTACTTTCATATCGTCGCTCACCGTCCTCCGACAAAGGATAGATAACTCATTAAGAAAAGACGTGTTCTAAAGAGGAAGAGGGAGAATTCGTGACAAAACATAACCCCCCCCCCCCAATGTGTTGATTGGTGCGTCAGTGTGTTTTATAATGGCTAAGTGAACTGTAACTTACTTCATTCGTGTGCTTCGCCAGTTAGTTTCGTTTTGCTAGTGATTTCCTACATCCTACACGTTCAGCATGCGAGGATGAGGGCTGGGCAACATACAGGAAAGTCAATTCAGGCACAAAGCAAAGTGAATTGTATGGACTTTGAGGTTCCATGACCTGAGCAGCACGAAAGAAGACACATGATATGAGGATAATACAGAACTTGAAGTTGTTTATCAAGCTCATCATGCTAGCCTAGCTATTCCTTCAATGAGGAAGGATTAGCTTACGTCTGTAAACTTTCCGGAGCGAACGCAATCATAAAAAAACCACCCAAACGGAAACACAAAAAAGACTAGGGACTATCTGTTAACTCTGCTTTAACTTTTTTTTTTTTTCTCGCGGCGTTCGTATGGGTTACTGGATTCATGAATCTGCAGTAGGCTTTGCTAAAACAGTGCATCGAGGGGATAAGTCAACGCAGAGATGTCCGATATTATCTTTTATGAACCAGTGGCATGACATAGCCAATATGCAGCAAAAGCGCCCAATGAAGACGAGAGATGCAATCAAACAACCGAGATGTGTGAAGGCTATGAAAGTTCCAGAGACGAGGATGTATTTGTGGATCAGTAGCGTCCTGTTTTGTGAGCAGCTGATGTCAGCACTCGGGCAAACATTGAGTGAAACGGCTGCAACAACTGAATGGATTGCGGTTATGTTTATGTCGCTCACTTATACTTTTCACCTATCAAGTGACAGACAGAATTGTTGACAAAGGTGGCTAAAAGATTAGGCTGGGTTACCACACCAGGACGTGTAATCGCAATCCCCATTATGGCCCCCCTGTAAGGTAAGGTAGCGCGCGCGCAGCGCGCACACACCACACACAACACACACGCACACAACACACACACACACACACACACACACACACACACACACACACACACACACACTAACACGACACGGTTGACTGTGCTTCTATGCAGTTTCAATGTGAAATTGAAATGGCAGTGAAGATGTGTTATGTTCATTCATGCTGGTGTCATATTGCTTGTGTTTTTGGCATGGACGGATGGGTTGATGAATGCGTTTTTTTTGGAGGGGGGGGGGGTGGGGGGGGGGGGGGACGGGGGGGGGGCGGGGTCGTCGGTCGGTCGGCGGGGGCCGGTGTAGAGGGAAAATGCCAGGGCCGAAAATCGTTCCCAGTCCGAGCCTGGGCGCCGCCAGACATTTTGGGCCCCATGAAAGATTCAGATTTTGGGCCCCCTTAAGGGCCCCTGTCAGTGCTGTCAGTGCTTGGCCCCTTAGAATCTATGACTAGCGATAATGGAGTTAGTTGGTTCTTCGCTGCTCACATAGCGCATTCAGGCCGACTGAGAACCGTGCCGGCGCCCGTTCCCGCACCTAGTCGCGAACCGGCCATCGTGTTCACGCCACAGATTTTAGCGTTCGCGAACCAGAACGTTGTTTCGCAATGCGAACCACAAAATACTAGGTTTTTCTCTGCAAACTGTTACAACGGTGTGGCCATCAGCAGGTTCATCCGGGTAACACAGTCACATGCGGGAAAAGTTCAGATCCCGGTATGAACACGGGCAGTTCGCAGATAAGCACTTTAGTGCGGAATGTAACTGGTGCGGGCACCGGCACCGGCACCAGCTCCGTTCTGGTCGGCCTGAAAGCCCTAACATAGGGTCCCTGGTGGCGTGGCATAGTTCGCCTCTGCCTTGGTCCGGCCCTGGGTGGTGGAGGGAGGGGGAGGTGGAGTCTAGTGTGTGGTGGAGTGGATGGGGGAGGAGGGGATGGAGGAGGCTGAGGGCTGGGGGTGGCTGAATGTGGGGGGGGGGGGGGGGGTGTTGGGGGGTGAGGTGCGGTGGTGAAAAGGAAGTGGAGTGGGGTTAACCTATTTTCCACCAGACCTCTGTGTGTGTGTGTGTGTAGCAGCTCTGGAGTTGGTCTGGGAGCATGTAGCAGGATTCCATTTCTCCAGTCAAAAAATAACCGGAACTTTTATTGCTTTAATATCAATGGCAGCTCTCGTTGAGGAGTCACAGGACATATTTTAGACTACATTTATGCTTAACAGAAAATGTTTTTGAATGAATTTGTTGTTATTGAAGCAATAAATGCTCCTATTATTTTCCAGACCTAGTAGGAGAGCTAACGAAGATGCGCGGAACTACAGGTCGGGCAGGAGCTGGCATTGTGAGGGTGGTGGTGGTGATGGTGCGAGAGGGTGGGGGTCGAATAGAAGATGGGCTTTGTGGGTGGGGTGTTATCTGAAGAATTCCTGTGGTTGCTTAGCCTGGTTTTGCAAGACCACATTAATTACTTCGTGTAATACATTTTTGGACTGGATCCTCGATGTCCTGCAGCGCTTTGGTGGGAGGAGTGAGCTCAGCTCTGGTTTGAAATGAGTGGACCTGCTCAGACCAATCGCCGAGAGTTGACAGTCATGACGTATGTTATTAGTCCCCCCAAGTTTGTTTACTAATACATGGGTTCACACTGTTTGTAGTGTGATGAAGCGGTCTGCACACTGTGTATTAACTCCAAAAATACTTTATTTCATTTAAACATATGGCAACGTTTCGATCCAACAGAGGGATCTTCCTCAGGCAATGAGAACAATGGTCTAAGTTGACTTCTATCACATGACAACTGTTTGTAAACACGATGTTGTGAGGAGGGGCAAGACATTGGCAGCCAACCATGTGAGATTTCTTTCTTGACCGACAGCGGTCTGCAACAATCAGAGTTTTGCACAGCT
>NC_085857.1:11923030-11925530 GCF_034702125.1 Engraulis encrasicolus | reverse complement strand
CCCCTTAATGCGCGCCGTACCTCCAGTGGCACGCTGTAATAGTCATTGACATGTACCTACCATAGCAGTACAATACTATGACATAACACAGGGCCTTAAGTAATGCACCACGACTTGGTCATTACCATACTGGTAACAACAAATTTATAAAGCCGCGTCTTAAGGGGTTAAGACAAGCTAAAAGAGGGAGCATGTCGCTAAGCTAGTGAAAGTCAATGGATCCGTGCTACTTAGCGACATGCTCCCTCTTTAACTTGTCTTAAAGCAAGACAACTTTACCACCTTTATAAACCTTGGCCAACGATTTTAACTGTATTAAGCCCCAAAATAATGGCATACCCCTTTAAGACTCCCATCCCAACAGACATCATATTGGACACTAAGGTTCCCTGGATGCTCCCTGGATGAAACCTAGATATGGCACTGAGCCCACTGAAAAAAAAAAAAAAATCCGAACCCCGCCCTTGAAGAAGGTCATTAGACCACAACGTCGCAAGTAAAACTCTGCAAAGGCGAACAGTGTGCGGGAGCTTTTTTTGTTTCCCACTGAAAGAAAAAAAATCGGTAACACTTTATTTTATGGATACATCTATAAGCACTAATACATACAATGTTAATGCCTGCATAAGTAACTTGTAAGGCATGTACTAAGCAAACGCTAAGGCCTACTAGGTTCCTCCTAAGGTTAAATTGGTAATAAATACTTTATTGTGCATGAACAAGACATTTGCAAATACACTCCTAACAAATGATTTTGCTTTGTGCCTTACAAGTTACTTATACAGGCACATTGTATGTATTAGTGCTAATAGATGTATCCCTAACATAAAGTGTTACCAAAAAATCTGCACCCCCAACACATCATAGCCATCTGTGGGGCCATCATGAAGCTCCTGAATCCTCCTGAATCCTCCTAAATCTGCCCCAACAATGTCGCAGCTGGAATGGCCCCTGGAATGGTCTTTACCCCCTGCATCCAGACAAGACATCAGGCAAGGCAAAGTCAGTCAGGTCATAGCGTCACCCCACATCATATCCATCTGTGGGGTCATCATGAAGCTCCGAATCCTCCTGAATCCTCCTGAATCTGCCCCTCTTAGCTGAATCTGCCCCTCTTAGCTGAATCTGCCCCTCTTAGCGGCATCACAGGTAATCCCAGAGGTCAAATCCTGCGGCAGTCAAAGACAACAAAACAACACGGGAGCACAGAAGAATGTAGACAATGCAAAAATACAGATAACATAAATGCACATAACTCCGAAAACACTTTAACACTTACAAAGAGTTAGCAACAGATTAAAAGGAGGCTGATCAGTGGGTATGCATGGCACTGTGTGTGTGTGTGTGTGTGTGTGTGTGTGTGTGTGTGTGTGTGTGTGTGTGTGTGTGTGTGTGTGTGTGTGCGTGTGTGCGTGCGTGCGTGCGTGCGTGCGTGCGTGCGTGCGTGCGTGTGTGCATGCGTGCGTGCATGGTTACGTAAGTTATGTAAAAGGTTTTTCAATGTCTTCTTTTTCAGTCTCTGAATGGTTGACTGGAGGGTAAACCACTTGTGACAAACTATTAGATGAAAGCTTCTGCATGTTTAAAATGATTCTTCAGTCATAGAAAAATAAAGGCATAAAACCTCCTAAAAATGAAATCAATAAATATAGGCCTAAATAAATTAAAATAAAAAAGGTTCGTAGGAGCCACAGATCATAACTAGACTGCCTGTGCAGTCGCCTTCGACTGCTTAAGGTATATCCCCGAAACGTGACGCTATCAGTCCCCAATCATTCCTACCACTCCCGTCCACCTTTTCATGAACGTTTATGATAAATACAAAATATAAAATAAATATATTTAATATCTATACATAGATCAATGACGTGCATAGGCTTAAAACCAAATGACTATTGTGAAAATGAAGGAAAAAATGGGGCAAATGGTAACACTGTTTTAATGGTTCACTATTACAGAAGATATACCACATTAGGTACAGTGTAATAACCAGTGTAACAATATTTAATACCACGTCATACCAGTGTGACACCATGTACCAATTTTGTACTGATATCATGTAGGCTATTTGTGTGTAAGTGGTATTACATGGTATTGCATATTTGTACACTGGTATTACACTAGTATTACATGGTATTACATATTGTTACACTGGTTATTACACTGTACCTGGTATTGCCTATTTTTACACTGGTATTACACTAGTATTACATGGTATTAAATATTGTTAAACTGGTTATTACACTGTAGGCCTACCTGATATGGTAGATTCACTGAAATGGTGAACCATTACATTAAGGAGTTACCGGGCAAATCAATCCACCCAGTCAGAAGTTATGGGCCAAATAAAAATTCCACCATTTTGAAAGTGTTGACCTCCAAACTCGAATCAGTTCATGAACCTACCCTGCAGCATTCACACACCAAATCTGGGACAAATCCATCCATCCGGTCAGAAGTAATGGGCCAAACAAAAATTCGGCCATCTTGAATTCGGCCA
>NC_085857.1:11893030-11913030 GCF_034702125.1 Engraulis encrasicolus | reverse complement strand
GTGTGTGTGTGTGTGCAGGGCCGCTGACAGGTTTGGTTGGGCCCGGGACAAAGTCATCTGAAAGCCCCCACCCCCCCCTACCCAATAGATGCAATGCAATGAGGAACCAATTCTGGGCCCCATCTCTCCCTGGGCCCGGGACAACTATCCCCTTTGTCCCCCTCTGTCGGCACCCCTGTGTGTGTGTGTGTGTGTGTGTGTGTGTGTGTGTGTGTGTGTGTGTGTGTGTGTGTGTGTGTGTGTGTGTGTGTGTGTGTGTGTGTGTGTGTGTGTGTGTGTGTCTACGTCTGTGTCTCTGTGTGCTCAATCTACCATAAAATCCTCCGGTTATTGTGAGATTTAACACTAAATAAAAGCATTCAACAATGAGTATTGCTGAATGCTTTTATTGTATATCGAGAATTGCAAATTGACCCCAAAAAATGGGTCACGGACAAAAATCATGGCCCGCATTTTTATAGGCCTATGTCATTAATACCTTTGAATTTCCTTTCCATTACAAAGTCTTCTTTCTTACTTGTACCTGGGTCTTGATTGTGTGTGTGTGTGTGTGTGTGTGTGTGTGTGTGTGTGTGTGTGTGTGTGTGTGTGTGCGTGCGTGCGTGTGGGTGTGTGTGTGCAGGGCCGCCGGCAGCTTTTGCGGGGCCCAGGACAAAGTCATCTGAAAGGGCCCCCAAGACATACAATGTAATGAGGACCCAATTTCGGGTCCCCTCTCTCTCTCTCTCTCTGGGCCCGGGACAACAGACCTCTTTGTCTCCCCCCTTGTCTGTGTGAGTGTGTGTGTGTGTGTGTGTGTGTGTGTGTGTGTGTGTGTGTGTGTGTGTGTGTGTGTGTGTGTGTGTGTGTGTGTGTGTGTGTGTGTGTGTGTGTGTGTTGATTGTAAGTGTGTGTGCCTCAACCACAGGTGAGAAAGTACAATAAACAGCAGGACGGGGGAGAGGAAACGGGAAGATAAACATTTATGTAAGACGCTGTTGTGGACCACAGGGTTCTTCCTCAATACAACTTCATAATGACTAGTTTGTACATGACGTGTGTGTGTGTGTGTGTGTGTGTGTGTGTGTGTGTGTGTGTGTGTGTGTGTGTGTGTGTGTGTGTGTGTGTGTGTGTGTGTGTGTGTGTGAGAGAGAGAGAGAGAGAGAGAGAGAGAGAGAGAGAGAGAGAGAGAGAGAGAGAGAGAGAGAGAGGGAGAGGGAGAGGGAGAGGGAGAGACAGAGACAGACAGACAGACAGACTCCTTCAAAAATATATATTTTATTTTCACGTATCTGTCCAACTTTTTTAGTGAAACAGTAGGACACAATCAGAAATTATTCATACGAAATTGCTTTTCTATGCCTTGAAGACTTATTTTGGGGTCGCTGGCTTAATTGGATGTCCCAAACTTAATTGGATGTTCCAAAAATACTAGCCACAACAGCTCACAACAAGCATCCATACCTGTTAAATGTGTAATTGGATTGGCTTTTAAACACTGTACCACTCGTCTTCTACCTTTACAAAATTGACCATAGGTCCTCGCACCATGGTCGCTGCCACAGCACAAACAGGAAACAAGCTTTCATTGCTCTCCACTGTATAAAAAACACATCAAAGGCATTCAAAAACATTTAACAATAATAAAATAAATAAAAAACAAATGATTAAATTCAACTGACTTCACACCCCTCTCACAAAATTAACTTGCTTTACATACGTCAGCACTCAATAGTTTTCTGGAACGACTTTCATACTTTCCATATCCTTTCTCTGTACTTGTGTGTGTAAATAACTTATAAAAAAAATATAGCTTGTAAAAAAAACATGTACAACTACATACGGTTAGACACAAAATTGGACAGACCAAAATGTCCTATAAAAGGATGCCACTCCAACAACATTTTCTTGATTTCTATGGCCATAAATGTACAGATAAAAAAAACAGCCAATGCATTATTGTTTTACCGATAGATTGTCATCCTAAAGGGCACAATTTGGTGGGAAACCGCAACTGTAGTCCCTACCTGCCTACACGTACGCAACTCACCCTGGATAACAGCATACAGTAATCGAAGTGTAATGTTCTGTAATGCATCTCTGATAATGCCAATAATAGACTTCATCTGGACCAGTGAGTTGCTTGGCTTAACTCCCAGTTCTGTTTCATCAATCAATAACCGTCCGTGACACATTGACTGTTGAAAGTTGGAAACAGTAAAGAGGGACAGATCATAAATTCATAGATTTGTGCCAGCAGCGTACATCGGATAAGTTAGGGAATCCATAAAGGACCTAGAGAGAGTGCACTTTCCACTTTTGGGTTGCACCAACATAGCTTAACTTAAACCTAGTTTAGGCCTAAACTGAGTTTAGTAAATCCAATTTACCGTGTGTGTGTGTGTGTGTGTGTGTGTGTGTGTGTGTGTGTGTGTGTGTGTGTGTGTGTGTGTGTGTGTGTGTGTGTGTGTGTGTGTGTGTGTGTGTGTGTGTGTGTGTGTGTGTGTGTGTGTGTGTGCGCGCGTGTGTGCGTGTGTGTCAGTGTATGCGAGTGAGAGGGGGGTGGTGACTTGTCCAATTGATATTGTTCTACTGTAATAAAAACAAATTGCTCAAACAAATGGTCTGCATACACTGTTTATCAGATAAATATTACAACATCAGGGGCACACATTACATTGTGTGTGTGTGTTGTTTGTGCATGTGCGTGTACGTGTACGTGTGTGAGGGTAAATCTGGGTGAGTGTGTAAATGTATGTGCTCCTATGTTCTTGGTACTGTAAAGATGTTCTTACAGTAGATGTCCTTAAAGGGACACTGTGCAGGAAATGGTCAAAAAAGGTGCTGCAACTATGCTGTTCATTGAAACTGAAAAAAGTAATAAACTAATATTTTCTAGTATGGCCCAAGTACAGTCATTTTTGCAGCTAAAAACAGCTATTTCTGGAAATTCAAAATGGCGGACCATGGAGAAGATCCCCCTTTTCATGTATGAAAAGTGCAATTTTTCCAGTCATACTGAATACTTAGAATTTGATGGTGGTGGTAAGTATTCATGAAAAATATAACATTAATGAATGGGAAGCATGAATTCTGGAAATAAACAACTAAAAATTTCACACAGTGTCCCTTTAAGCCACAGACAAACCCAGGTCTTTGAGGTACCAAGTCTGCATGTACAAGAGGACTCAAGGGTGCCAAATACTGCATGTAGTCCTGCCCTGACTGAAAGATGTTGGTCTTTGTGTACTCCTACTGCACTCCTACCAAGCATGCACTTTAAAACCTTTTTGGATATAAGCCGTGGCCTAGTGGTTAGAGAGTTGTTCTTTCAGTCTGAGGGTTGCAGGTTCGAATCCCCCCTGACCTCTCCCTACATCTCCATCCATGGCTGAAGTGCCCTTGAGCAAGGCACTTATACCCCACATTGCTCCAGGGACTGTAACCAATACCCTGACAAATAATAACTGTAAGTCGCTTTGAATGAAATGAAATCATCAGCTAAGCGAAAATGTAAGCATCAGCTAAAATGAAAGCATCTGCTAAGTGACAATGTAATGTAATGTAATGTAATCATTGACAGTAAATAGAATGGACGCCAAATCAACGCTATTTGCCATTCAACGCTTTGAAGCCAGATTTGGGAACATTCCAACTTACATTCCACCTTAGCAACGCCAAACGCAGGTGCTGATTGGACAACAACAAGACTTCTAACGGTCAATCAAACCATGTTCTGATGCTCATTGGTCAATTTAACTTTTAATATCTCTCTAAAATAAAACATCACCACAAAAAATCACCACCCTGGTAAGTTGGAGAGCAAGGGGACCTACTAGTTGAGCGAAAAATGATCCCCCTGGAGTGGCATTTAAGGGAGATACAGGGTTTTATGTCTCTCATAGGAATGAATGGGATTTGGCCATTTTTTGGTCTTTTTGGGTCCAACCTTGGCTCCAACTTGGCTTCAACAATGAAATAGAGTTTTGGCCTCCATTCTATTTACTCTCAATGAATGTAATGTAATGTAATAGTGTGAGAGGGACAAGAAGCGAATGGGGGAGAGAGAGATGGGGAGGGACTCGACCCGGGTCGCCAGTGCAGCAACCCAGTGCCCTATCATTAGGCCACGGCAGGGCACTAAACAAGCACTTTAGAATAGAGTAGAGTAGAGTAGAGCAGAGTAGAGTAGAGTAGAGTAGAGTAGAGTAGAGTAGAGTAGAGTAGAGTAGAGCAGAGTAGAGTAGAGTAGAGTAGAGTAGAGTAGAGTAGAGTAGAGTAGAGCAGAGCAGAGCAGAGCAGAGTAGAGTAGAGTAGAGTAGAGTAGAGTAGAGCAGAGTAGAGTAGAGCAGAGCAGAGCAGAGCAGAGTAGAGTAGAGCAGAGCAGAGCAGAGCAGAGTAGAGTAGAGCAGAGCAGAGCAGAGTAGAGTAGAGCAGAGTAGAGTAGAGTAGAGTAGAGTAGAGCAGAGCAGAGCAGAGTAGAGTAGAGCAGAGTAGAGTAGAGTAGAGTAGAGTAGAGCAGAGCAGAGCAGAGCAGAGCAGAGCAGAGCAGAGCAGAGCAGAGCAGAGTAGAGTAGAGCAGAGTATCGTTTATTGATTCCAGGGGGACATTAACGTGTCAAGTAGCATACACACATACATAAATAAAGACATTGCCCACAAGACATAACACACATATTACACATAAAATAATCATATATAGCTCACTGTTACATACATTTGCCAAGGCATCTCTCTCTCTCTCACACACACACACACACACAACACACACTTTAACTGCAATGCAACATACACATTTGAGTTACCCTGCCAAACAAACATCTTGCTACTTCATGAGATATGTTAATTTACGCACAACAAACTCTACAAATTCAATACTAAACTGACTGTGATAGTTCTTGGTTTATTATCTTCTGTAATCTTATCTTGGGCTAAAGCGTTTTAGACTTTCAGACCCCATTTCCTTCAACTGTGTATATGTACCAATACTAAATAATGTAGGTAATGTCTGTGGGACTGTGATGGAGTGGCATCAGTCTTTCATTGTAATATTTGACAGTATGAAGACTGTACAGTACGTATGTGCAGCTGATAAAGCTTGGAAAAAGTTGATCCATTCTCCCGCAATGGGCAAGCCATACAGTAGCTACGTTCACTTGTATAGTGTGCCCCCTATTGGACATTGCATAGCATTACGAAATAGCATAAGTGGAAGATGACTCACACATTACTGAACATGGTATAGCACTTGTATCAAAAGTGACTCACATTTACTCTTCTTTTCCTTTTCGAAAGTTTCTGAGAAAGCCAACACTGACGACTTATAAGCCCACATGGAATATTATAGCCACTTATTTTATTTGACCTTTATTTTACCAGGAAGGTCCCATTGAGGTAGAAACCTCTTCTTCCAGGGAGTCCTTATGAGTCCTTATAGATTGATCATCCGGACTCGTGCATAGAGGAGTATTAGGAGTCATAATGCATTGTAAGCTATTAGCAGTCAACATGTAGTGACTAGTCACGAGCACTCACACCACCCTAGGATTTATAAAACACCATAAGCAACTCTTATAGTTATTCATAACTGTTGATATAATGCAGCATGGAGCGTCAAGTCTAATGCAGTGTTTATGATGTGCATTAAAAGTTGTTTCTTCACCCGGTGAGCTCATAATGCACTATAAACATGGTCTTCATAGACTTTCATAGACCAAAGTTTCCTTTCACAAACTTATCCTACTGGCCTGCACTTACCTTATTGTGCCTGTGTATTGTGCATTCCCTCCACATGCTGTACTGCAACCCATGCTGTTGACAGGGAAAGACCATCTCCAACTCCAATTGAAGGGTTTATTTGCAAAACGGTGTATCTCCATTTTGTAGAATGTTGGGAAATTGACATTTTTGTATTGGGCATTCCATTGAATTGCATTGCAAAATGCTTTTATATAGGTTTAAATAGTATGTTTTCAAAATATTTGAGTGATAAGAATTCACACATAGATGATAGGACCTCTGACCAGTCATTTCCAATATTAAAATGCAAAAGTCAAAAAATGGAGGTAGACCGTTTTGCAAATAAACTCTTCAATTGTCATTGAGACACAGCACTCCACAACACACAGTGCTGCTCCTTGCACACAAAAAACTGCATTTATGCCTCACCAGTGCAATTGTCAGCCCTAAACAGCGCCCCAAGGGAGCAGTGGGGCAGGCCGGTACCATGCTCAGGTACCTCAGTCATGGAGAAGGATGGGGGAGAGCACAGGTTAATTGCTCCACTCACTAACCTGGCAGGTCGGGAGTCAAACGGGAAAGTTTACGCCCTAACTGTTTACAAATGACTATTTGTTATGTCCTCTGTTGTAAATCGCTATGGATTAAATAAAAATAAAAAGCTAAATTGCACTGTAACATTTTAGGTACACAGTGAAAATATGAAGGATCCTCAATGAACCATGGTCCATGCAGAGTGTAGCCTCTCACCGCACATGGGCCTGTCGAGGGGCCTATTCATTTTTTGCAAATAAGACAATGCAGGGAGTCTTGAACAACCAAATGAGACCGAATAAATCATTACCATTTGGGTGACAATACGGCTATAACAGAGGATCTGTGCTAAGGGGTTAATGCCAACACGTAGGCCTATAATCCCAAACCCAGCAAGTCCAGAAATACTGTACATATTGGGGCCTCCGCACATCGGCTCGGACAAAGTGCAGCGCTCCACCAAAGTTCGATTGCATTGTTTTCAATACAACCCCGCACACCGGCGCCGATGTCTGCAGACATTCACAGATCTCGGCAAGTGATTAGAGGCAATTTCTATTTGTCAGAGCCGCCCATTGACTATCCATGCTATGTTTGTGTGGCATTGTATGCCTCACATTCACCCATTCACACTCACAGACCTGTGGCCGTGGCTGCCACACAGGGTACCACCCTGCCACCAGGAGCAACTTGAGGTTAAGTATCTTGCCCAAGGACGCAACGATGGAGTCAGGCCGAGCGGGGCTCGAACCTGCAACCTTTGGGTTGCCGAACGGCTCCTCTACCACCTAAGCTACCACCGTCCTTTGTGTCGAAAGCCAAAGTGCTCCGCAGTGCTGTCGAAGCCAATGTGCGGAGGCCCTAACACTATTCATCAGCATTCATGGCCACCACCCGTATTGCTTACAACAGCCTGCTTTCGTCACATGAGGTCTTACTACTGGGAGAACACACAGGTAAATGTCAGAGACGTGCCGTGAGAGTGGACCCACGAGATTGCAACAGAAACTCCCAGGGGATGTCTTGGCATACAGTTGCTGCAGTCAGGGCCGGATTAAGATGGCCTGGGGCCCCTAGGCTATAGGTTGCTGTGGGGCCCCCTGAGGGCAAATATTGACCTCAACATGACAGATGCATTTTTCAATATTGCATGTCAATTGTGCACTTTTTCCACTTTTAGCCCATCAGGGGGGCCCCTGGCAGGTGGGGGTCCATAGGCTGCAGCCATATCTAAGCCCCTGCGCTAATCCGGGCCTGGCTGCCGTTGTATCATTTGCACATGTGCTAACTCTCAGAGCCACATCTTCACCTCACCTGTAGCATTCCATCTCTCCAACTAAAGTTTGTGTGTGAGCATCACGACTTCACTTGCGATTCTGCGCCGTTCTGCCACTGTGTTGTGTGTGTGTGTTTGTGTGCGTGAGAGAGAGAGAGAGAGAGATAATGAATCAGAAGAGCATCAGGGGTAGACTCGGTGTGGGGTGAGTGGTTTGTTTATTATTTCTTGATTGGAGGGGTACAGAGAGAGAGAAGAGACAGAAAAAGAGGGAGACTGATAGAGAAAGAAAGAGAGGGAGGGGGACGGTGAAAGTAGGAGAATATGAGTGAGAAGGAAAGAGATGAAGAGTAGCTTGCTGTGCATGCCTGACTAGGGAATACATTTACCAGATCACCAAATGACATTTGTTGTTCATTTTATTATCTGTACATTTTTGTAATACATTCATCCACAAAACAAAACACTGTGAGAACTTGAGAAACATACCTAAAAATCTGTGACATGTCAAAGTAGTTAATTGCGTCATTTCTATCATCATCAGTTCGTTGCTTTATTTATTGTTATTTTTTTAACACATTTTTAAATAATATATTTCTACACATTTGTCTCAATATTCCCAGTGTTCACACAATTACTCACACAATCAGTCTTAAGTAGTGTTGATACATTTTCATGGACATCTGTTGCAAAGTCTGTAGTGGACTTATAGTTTTACGTAGTAGGTAGGTAGTGTAACAGGTATATATTAACATTTGTAACAGTTAAATACACAGTGTGTCTTCGTAAGAAAGAGTTATATAAATAGGCTATTCACTGCACTTTCCGGTGGTTTGGATGAATATGATAACGTGTGAAGTAGTGATAACTGCGTTGGCAATGGGGTCTGTAAGCGCCAGGTTTGGCATCCAGCTGAGGGCACGTGTTGGCGAAGAAAACGGCTGTGAAGGTATCACGACATCTAAAGAGGAAGAAAAATGAGGGTTAACAACAGAAAACCTGATGCCGGTGTCCTATATGCGCATTAAACACCATGCGCACACAAGCTTCGCACGTTCCGATTACCAGCGCTATGGTATTAGCTAATCTGATAATTAATCTACTGCCTGGAAGCTACCGTGAAAGACTGACTGGTTGAAATATCATGTCCTAATAAAGTTCTGTTTGTACAACTTTCAGTTTGAACATTGATAGTGATACCAGTGCGTTTTTGCGAACATCATCCGAATATACAAAATACAAGGGCAGTTGAATAGGTCACGCGTGGAGGTATGTAAATGATAAAAAGATGAGGAGCAGTGGCACACACCTGCTACTTCGATGCGACGATGGCACAGACATGTACGACATCAAAGCATCACCTCCTCGGCCAGAGGGTCCTCTGAACTGTAAAAGAAAGGGACCAGCATTATATTTTCTTCCGGTCTTGTCCTGATAAAATTCTTCGGAGACCTAGGTTTATCATTACCGAGTGGGTCACATGCCACTTGTTCTCATTAAGCACTATTTGGGGCACGGAGGAGGCACTACCATATCTGTTAGCGCACATCAGATATACGCGATAAGGATGTGCAGCCAACACCGTGCCCAGCGAGCACTTATCAGTTGAGATAGACACTTCTGAATAATCACACTCTACGTGCTGCAAGACACTGAACACTTGATACAGCCAGAGTTCTCAAGAACGTCCGTATCATTGTATCCACAAAGTTATAACCATGACTTCATGGAACGCAATGTACAGCTGCAGTGCGCACCACATTTCCTACAGGGTGCGTGCATAATGGGAGCGCAGAAACGTATGCCTACTTTCTCTTTGCTGTCAGGACGGAGTTGAGGAATTTCTTCACTGCCATCTGTTTACGGTAGCGGCTGTAGTTGTCGGTAAAGACGGCATCGGAGTGACGCTTTGATATGGAGTGGCCGTTGAGGTCATCACTTCCGAATTTAACATAATAAAGGAAAATAACAATAAACAAAAACACACAGTTAGACCGCAATCCTCAATTAGAAAAGCCTAAAAAGAGTTTCCAATGAGGCAGACAATTAGAATAACTTTACCTTATGCGCTTGCCCACCAGTGAGTCTAGGTACTCTTTGGCAGAAAGCTGGCCAAGAAGCTTGCTGTAGCCACTGGTGAATAGACCATCGGCGTGTCTTCTAGGTCTAGAAAATAAATGTCTAAAATTACATTGAAATAATTTTTAAAAAGCCAACTCTTACAAATATGACGAACACAATTACTGTTCTATTTATGTTTGGGTTTGAGTCATTGAGAGTCACTGAGAGAATAAGTAACCAAATAGACAATGGCGCACGAAACAAATCTTACACACCAACATCATCATCAACAACAACATCCAACATATCCAAACCTTGCCACGGTGTTTGCGATTTCATAAAGGAGTTTGTAGTCCTCTAGGTCTTGTGTCGACGGACTGCTTGAAAGGTCATTGTCAGTCCCATCACCGTCAATATCCTCTGATCTACACAGAGACATAACGACAAGAAGCTCAGATGTCTGGCGCTGGGTGCACACACGCACGCGCCACCTCTGACCACAGGCTAAAATACTTCGGTGACGACGAGCGGCAGCACAAACCGATTAATGGACGAGAGATTATGTCTGTGAACTGAAACCTGCACCCAAAAAGTTGCCTGGACGTGCTTTGATAATTCTTGTAAATTTACCTCATGTCTGAGTACGTGGACATAGCAGGGAGACCCAGAGTCCGGCAACACAGTGCGCACAGTAGAACCACAAGCAACAAGGGCTGACAGATGCTCATTTGCCTCATAACTGCACTAAACTGAAAACAGAAGGAGAAGAAAAACCTCATATAATTCCAAACAGATGTCAAAATATAGGATATAATTCGACAGACTATACACCACTTCTCTTTTGGATATTAATGGACATGACACAAGTTAATTGTTATAAGCAGTAGCTGGATAACCGACTGATTAATAATTAGATTTTTTAGTGTCATAGCTATACCATTTGACTGTAACTGCTTGTAAACATATGTGGTAACTCTGGAATCATTGAAATACAAAGATCATGTACATACTTCTGGTAAATCTCAATGAATGATCCGAGCCTTCTCCAAGGTACTGAAGTCCCAAGTCCTCCCCGAATGCAATGCTGTCCTGTCGTGGTGGAAAAAACCCAACTTTACTCAAGCCCCTGTCGCTTTTTGGATGGATTTCGACGCGTCTTCTGCTGCCAAAGCTCCGTTTGTGGTCGCATTTTATGCACCTAAAGGTGAAGTTCAATCAAATGTCGATGCGTCATGACGCGTCCCTAAGGGAAAGTCTCCGTCATTCCGCGGTTGCCAATACGTGATGGTGAACACATTTTAATAGCATTTCCATGGTAGTGTTGACTCACCAAAACATAAATAAATAGATAACGGGCTTTACATATGGCAAATTGTGATTGTCAAAAAAGAGGAGATGTTCGATGGAATATTGCAATACAGCAAACATAGCCTACTGGTGTTATTTTAACTCTTAAAGAGTTTAAATCAACTCCCTTTCAAATAAAATGTGGTCCCATTCAAAAATGGTGTTAATTTTACTCTTTGGTCAGTGTAACATTTTGATTCTACTAAACATTTTGTAAATATTAACTCTGGAATGTGAGCAGAATGGACAGGTAATTGTCCTTCGGTAGAGTTGAAATGACACTGGCCATCTATCTACAACATTTGACACTGACTTTTGACTCCATTGATTGAGTAATTTGGCTTCTCTATCTGGACTTTTATCATTATACTCTGCAATGTTAACACCCCATTTACTGTGTAGTGTCTCCAAATTGAAAAGGTGGAATGCCAAGACAACCAAGACTGGTAGGCTACTTGGATAGTTTTTGGGGTTTTTTTGTATTAATGTATTAATATTGGTGTTCCAAATGTATAATAATTGTTCAGTTTTGCAATGCTTACAATACTGTTGTCATCCCTGTATATTACTTTGTTTTCCGTTCACTATACATATCCTCTTTCTTAACTGTGACAACATGGGATTAATAATATGAACCAATCAATCAACTTATGTAGCCTAAGTATTTTTGTAACGGAATGTCCCAAAATACGTTCCATTTTGTGTAGTAGTGTAGAATTACTTTGCGGCCCTACCGTGGCTTAATGGTAGGGCACTCGTCTACTACTTGGCCGACCCGGGTTCGATTTCCGACTCAGGTCCTTTGCCAGCCCTTCCCCGTCTCTCTCTACCTAACTCACTTCCTGTCTCTGCTTCACTGCCCTGTCAAAAACACCAATAAAGGTTTGTAAAGCCCAAAAATACTTTAAAAAGGTAAAAAAAAAAAAACATTTTGAGGCTTACATACCACCTTCCACACCAGATAATGCAGACTCCTTCCAGTAACATCTCCTCATTAGAAGCCTTGTTTTCACAATCATTATATGGCACGCACGCACGCACGCACGCACGCACGCACGCACGCACGCACGCACGCACGCACACACACACACACACACACACACACACACACACAGTGTAGTGTTAAGGAGGCAGATTACATTAGGGTTTCTGCTGGCTGGCAAATGCTATTCCGGCAGCCATATCTGAACACCAGGGTGCAGGGGTGGAGCTATTGGGGGTGGCAAGCAAGGTATTTGCTCAGGGGCACAGGGCCCTCCTATATTGGTGGTGCAGGGGGGTTATTGTGACCTTTGCAGGCTGTATGGGGAGCCCTGACAGTGTTTTGCCCTGGGGCCCTATGTTCAAGTGTTCTGCCACTGCCAAGGTGCATGTTAGATTATAACCAGTTCAGTCACTGCTGATTGTTAGTCGAGGAATAGATATTAGCCACGGTCAGTCATACATGGTCTGACCCATCCAAGACTCCCTATAGGAGCCTGGTGTGGGAGCACGTCTGCTCTGAGTAAGAGGAAGTAGAGTTTTGCTAACCAGAGACGTCATTGCTGCGACATAGGCATTACAGGAATCAGGGATAATATAGCTCATTTTGAATGATTTGTTCTGCTTTTGCTGTAGTATGCATTATGTATAATGGGATTACATGTGAAATGACCAATTACTGTATGTGCTTGTGCAGGTACGCACAGTTTTTTTTCCTTTAGTTCTGCTTTCCCGTTAATTGGTGTGTGTTTATATTAATTCAGCTCAGATATTCAGTAAACGTAATGAACCAAATAACACGCAATAGCAATGCAAGTTAAAATACAATGTTGGTGACTGTATACTAACCCCAACTCCGATGAAGTTGGGACGTTTGGTAAACAGTGAATAAAATCAAAATGCTATCATTTTCAAAACACTCAATCTATTCATTAGATGGAGAATAGTGAAAAGACAACATATTAAGTGTTAAAACCGAGAAAAAATATTGTTTTGGGGGACATATGTACTCATTTCTAATTTGAGAAATCCAACACGTCTCAAAAGAGTTGGGACGGGGACAATAAATGGCAGCAAATGTCGAGGAAGACTAAAAAAAAACAAAATACAACACTTAACAGTTAAATACATTAACCGATGAGATGATTTTATATAAAAAAACAGTGTTAATTCCTATCTTGGACATGATTTCACCAGCTTAAATGGTGGGTGTATTCCTTGTCATGTTTTGCAATGTTTTCCTTTCTGTAGTGCTTACAGTGTGACAGGTCTTGACCAAAAACCCACCATTTTATCACATGCTGGTCCTTATGATGGAGCCAAACTGTTAAAACATAGTAGAGAATGCAATTTGACCTTAATATGTGGCAGTAATCGAAGATCTCCCTTCAAAATATAATGCATGAGTGGCTTTTCATGCCGTTTAAAACCCATTTATACCATTCAGCACTGTATTTAACTCTACAGATGAGTAAGAACATCTTAACCAATGCACTACTGCATCTGCATGCCATCATGGAGGCTGACTTTTGAAGCTAGCACTAACACAAGTTGGATGGTCCATGTTCACTGTAGCACAGGACGTGCAATGCTCTATTATTGTCAAAAAGAATGGACTTCTACAACTTCTGCTGACTTCTGTAAGCAAAGGACAGTTTCCCATGTCTTCTGGGTCTATTTCAAGTGAGCTCAGGTGCTTAGGAGAATGTTAAACCCCTGTGTCATTTTCATGCATTAAGCATTCTTAATATGGTCAATTTTCAATAGCTCTAGCACTCCAGGAATTAGAGTGAGACTACAGCCAATATATATTTCATGATGTCATGAACCTATACAATGATTTTATTAACAAAAATATGTCTTATATACACTCAATCGTGGTAAATCAAAGGGAATTCAAAAATGTATGTAATAACTATGGTAATTATTCCCTTTGCATCTTTAATTCTGAGTGACTCAGCCTCTCTGTGATGATCTTATACCTGGACACCTATATTGTCCGTCAGTACAATTCATTTTGAAATGTTCTTCTTTGTTGTTTTATCTTATTTGGATGTTTACTAAATTTCACTGATCCCCGTCCCAACTCTTTTGAGACGTGTTGGATTTCTCAAATTAGAAATGAGTACATATGTCCCCCAAAACAATATTTTTTCTCGGTTTTAACACTTAATATGTTGTCTTTTCACTATTCTCCATCTAATGAATAGATTGAATGTTTTGAAAATGATAGCATTTTGATTTTATTCACTGTTTACCAAACGTCCCAACTTCATCGGAGTTGGGGTTTGTAGAATTTCATTTTTGTTGTTGTTGTTTTGTATTCAGATGAGACTATTAGTAGACATTTTAGGGGCAGACATCCAAACCGAAGAATTAAGTAAATAAATAATTATTTGCTAAAAAAGGGTTGTTGGGGGATGTGTTTTGAACAAAGGGTCCATGTTGAGGCTGATGTGAACTGATTTGAGTGGGTGAGTCGCAAAACTTGCTTCAAGTCACGTCATGCGTTGGTGGTCATATTCAGCTCATAGAGGAGCTGGGCTGTGAAACGAGAAGGCAGCAGAAAAGCAAACAGGCTGTTACTGGATGGATAGGCAAGAGAGTACAGTACATTCATCCATAAAAGTAAAAAAATATCACTCAGAAATTAAATGGGAATGGATCTGAAATGTATACACAGAGAACCATGCATTTACCTTTCTGGTAACCAACTCCACAGTCATTTGCAGCTTGCAGAGGGAAACAAAATGAATACTGTGAGTGAAGGAATAGTTTAGAGATATTTAAAATTTGCTTTCAAGAACGTACAACTCACTAAGTGTTTAGTGGTGTTCACTGGTATTCCATAACAAATACTGGAGCAAAGAAAATGTCTTCTGTCAAGTTTTCTTTAACATTTTGTAAATATATTTTCTTTCATTCACAAAACGCCAAATGAAACATAACAGAAGCCATGTTTTGCTTTCAAAAGCCTTAGGGAATGCCAGTGAACACCCCTAAGCACTTGTTGAGATGCAAAATTTTGAAAACAAATAATTGGGGGGGGGTTAAGAACCGATAAGGACATGCCCATAGATGGCCATTCTAAAGACGGTTGAGACCCAATCCAAATTAGCCAGTCAGCAGAAAAGATTTAAAAAATGATGAGAACCACAACTATACTGCATTGCACACAACTCAGAAAAGGGGCTTAATATGCTAAGCGGACTTGCCCTTTAAATTACACACGCAACCGCCTCCGGAAGAGTGCACATATTTCCACGTCACGACAGTGGAGGTATTGGGCCAACAGTACATTCTCTTCTTTTTTTAAGTAGCTATTTTTGGCCTTTATTATTACAGGACACTGTGAGAGTAGACAGGAAATGATTGGGAGAGAGAAATGGGGTAGGGCCGGGAAATGACCTCAGCCGGATTCGAACCGGGGTCCCCGTGGGCAATGCAAGCCCAAATGTGGGGGGCTTAGCGCACTGCGCCACATCGCCCGAGACTGAATTAGTGTTATCCACCATTGTTTGACTCTACCGCAACCTCAACTTGAAAGTTCGGAAGATGGCCCTTTGTGGTTGTGTCAGTATTGCATTTGACACACGTGTCTGCATTGTGCTGTGTGTCAAGAAACTGAACTGCACATCCGTGCATTACACATGACCTCAGGAAAATCAGGATACATGTATATCAGCATCATCATCGCTATCATCATCACACACACACACGCACACACACACACACACACACACACACACACACACACACACACACACACACACACACACACACACACACACACACACACACACACACACACACACACACACACACACACACACACACACACACACACACACACACACACACACACACACACACACACAAATGGTCAGTAGGTAAGTGCGTCACTATGCCCCGCTCCAAAAAAAAAAAAGAAGAAAATCAACCGATGGAAATCAATCATTATTAATGAACAACCAAACCACCAAATATATAAATAATAAATACTTATAATCATGGATAATGAAAATAAATTCATATCAATTACAGCCGAGAGAGGAAAAAACAACAACAGCAAATAAATAGGGCCGTGATTGAGACACTGTCCAGCCTCAGCAGATGCCCTAGCTGTGGCCTGAGCCGTGCTCTGGCGGTGGGTAGTCAGGGGCTGTAATGAAGGGCCTGTGTGCAGCTAATGGGCCTCCTGAGATGGCCAGTATCCTGCCAGGGCAGCCAAGCCAGGGACGCTTCAAGCTATTGGGGAGCCCTAGGTATAACCCCCCCCCCCCACACACACACACACCTTAGTCTTTTCAAACTATTGGGCTGGGGCCCACGCTTCAAGCTATTGGGGAGCCCTAGGTATTAACCCCCCCCCCACACACACACACACACACACACTCCTGAGATGGCCAGTATCCTGCCAGGGAAGCCAGCCGCCCCCCCCCCCCCCCCCCCCTTTCTTTTCAAACTGGCCATTGAGGCCAAAACACAAAGCTGTCATTGCTGTCATTTGAATAGAAGTAAATATACAGGTATTACCAGGTCCTCCTGAGAAATCCAGTTTCCTGCCAGGGCCGCTTCAAGGTATTTGGGGAGCCCTAGGCAAATGGACTGCATTTTAAAAAGTACCTTTCCACTCCTTCGAGCACTCAAAGCGCTTTACGTTGTGTGCCTCACACATTCACCCATTCACAGTCCCAATCACAAGCCGGTGGCAATGGCTGCCATGCAGGGTACCACCCTGCCACCAGGAGCAACTTGGGGTAAAGTATGTTAATCAAGGACAAATCGATGGGGTCAGGCATAGTATGGGCTCGTTCTTGAAACCTTCTGGTTGGTGAACAGGCTCCTCTACCACCTGAGCCACCACTGCCCCGGAGTTGGGGTAGGCAGCCCCTGGGGCAGCCGTGGCCTAGTGGTTAGAGAGTTAGTCTTTCAATCTAGGGGTTGCAAGTTCGAATCCCCCCCTGACCTCTCCCTACATCACCATCCATGGCTGAAGTGCCCTTGAGCAAGGCCCCTAACCCCACATTGCTCCAGTGTAACCAGTACCCTGAAAAATAATAACTGTATATCGCTTTGAATAAATGAAAGCGTCAGCTAAGTGCAATGTAATGTAAAACCCCCCAACCCCTTCCCATTCTTCTCCTGAAACTGTTGGGCAGGGTGAATCCCAACTAGGGATGGCGAATATTGAAAAAAACTCTTAACCGGCTACTGAGACTCATTAACCGGTGGTTAACTGGTAATCGTAAATTTTAAAACGTTCGCGTGCCTGATATGCACAGCACTGATTTTTTTATTTTTTATTTTTTACATAAGCCTTTTTTTTTGCTGCGCAGACAGGACCTGCCATGTCCAACCACTGTTGCCAGATGGAAAATGCTGAATTATCGTACTAAAACCTCAACATTATCGTTTTTTGGGATTAAATTATTATTATAATTATTATTATTGTTACAACCAGTTAACCGGTGGCAGAAAATTTTAACCGGTTAAAGTTGATCCGGTCGATTATCGGTTAACCGGTTACCTGCCAGGTTGGTGGGGGGAGTACATGACCAGTGCTCTCCCGCATCCTCCTCCATGACTGAGGGATCCTGAGCATGATACCGTCCCGCCGCACTGCTCCCTTGGGGCGCCATTTTGGGCTGCCCGCTTGCACGGGTGAGGCATAAATGCAATTTCATTGTGTGCAATGTGCAGTGTTCACTTGTGTGCTGTGGTGTGCTGTGTCACAATGACAATGGGAGATGGAGTTTCCCAATAGAGCTTTTTTCACTTTCACTTCGAGAGATATTTCGATAGCAGTATCATTGCACGTTTTGGCCATTGAGGCAAGTGCTGACAGACTCACAAAGCTGTCATCGCTGTCATTTGTATACAGGTAAATATACAAGCATTACCAGGGGGGCCCTTTCCACTAGGGGGGCCCTAAGCAATTGCCTAGTTTGCTTGCCTGGTTGTGACAGGCCCGAGGGCGGCAGCATGGGATTGAATGGCCATGCAAGGAAATGACAGGAGTCATAATAAAATGGCCACCACTGCTGATGATGCTGTTGCGGGTGATGCGTTCTGGCCGGCTGGTGGGACTGGTCAGACTAAGTCAGGTTTAGGACACACACACACACACACACACACACACACACACACACACACACACACACACACACACACACACACACATGTATACAAATACACATATGCGCACACACACACACACACACACACACACACACACACACACACACACACACACACACACACACACACACACACACACACACACACACACACACGTATACAAATACACATACGCACACACACACACATACGCGCGCACACACGCACACACACACGAGTATAGTAACACATGCGCACACGCACATACACACACACACACATATACAGGCATGCGAGTATAGGAACACATACTCTCACACGCGCACACACACATGGACATGTGCCTGTGCGCACACACTCCCAGAGAGAGAGAGAGAGAGAGAGAGAGAGAGAGAGAGAGAGAGAGATGCCGTTAATGTGGCCATTGCAGAGACACATCACATGCACATGTGCACATAGATGCAAACGAGCAGCTATGCCTAATAGTGTGCAGATATTTACAGTCACTTCTGCAATACAGTCTTTAAAAGGTCTAATGATTGAGATGTTTTAGTGTTATTGTGATAATGATAAGGTTGATGTATCTAGAAGAGGGTAGAGCAGCCAGTAATGTCTTGAGGCGTTCTGCCCTTCTGTCTTCTGTCTGGTCTGGGGTGCGTCTCTCGAAAACGTAGTTGTTGGCCAGTTAGCAACTTCGGTAGTTGCCAATGGGAAATTAAATCACAAACAATAAAGTAGCTAATGTAGTTAGCAGCTATGGTTTCGATAAATGCACCGCTGGTTTGTTACATGTTGACTACTGACTTCTAGCCAAGAGGAAACAGACAATTCAACTTGACTACGACGACTTAATCTGACACTGACGCTTGAACCTTATCACAACGAGACTTGCAAAACAGCAAAGAGGAATCATTCCTCACCCTAAAATTGATTAGAATGCAGGAAATTGCATCTAAAAACACTTTTTTTTCTGGGAGAGGACTCCCAAACCCTCCGCCATTCACAGCACCCCCTGGTCAAAACGAAACGGTCTCGAAAGTGTAGTTGTTAGCCAGTGAGCAACTTGGGTAGTTGCCAATGGGAAATTGCATAGCAAAAAAGAAAGCAGCTAACGTAGTAAGCAACTATGTTTTTTTGAGAAATGCACCACAGAACGGTCCCATAGAGGAACTGATTAATTTTCTGTCACAACAGATGGAAAGCTTTTGTATACAGTGTGTATTTTTCATTGGACAAAAAGAAAACTGATTACCAGATATTTGTAGAACTTGGTGGACTCAATGAAGCCCAGAGCCAGCAGATGGATGAGGAGTTCAATAAGAGACTAGCAGGAACCAGACTGGGGAACAGACTCAAATATGACACCTACTGCAAATAGACTATCAGGAACCAGACTGGGGAACAGACTCAAATATGACACCTACTGCACATACAGTACATGTGGACTAGTACCAGACTGGGCTAAAAACTAAAATATGACATCTCTGCAAATAGGGTGCCACTAGACTAGCGTTTGCTAATCTGAGCCATCTGAAAACAACAATGACCAGTTTCCTTCTGGTATGTGGTTCCACCTTTCTAAGATGTGATGACATACCCTTTGCAAAAGTTAAAAAAACAAGGAAGTTACTTTACACACAAAATTGACTTCAAATTATTTACATCTAATAATTCAAGAGACCTCTGTCTGTATCTCCGCTATTGTATGTATGTGGTATGCATAACTCCTGCAGCACTGCATCAAATGATCTCACATTGGGAAGGTGACTTTGCAGTGGTATGGTGGGTTGTAGTGCAACGTTTCACGCCGTCTGTACATGAGATACTGAAGATATTAGTTAAACTAATTTTCCTTCACAGCATTTCTGCGGTTTTTCGCCATGGAATCAACAGAGCACCCAACAGTCCATCATTTAATTATTGAAGTCTGACACTGGCAACTGAGCTGACAGCGCAACCACCT
>NC_085857.1:11823030-11888030 GCF_034702125.1 Engraulis encrasicolus | reverse complement strand
GTGAGTCCAATTATAGAGTTGCAATCACAGACAACAGGGGCCTCATGTACAAAGAAGTGCGTGGATTTCCTACCAAGAAAGTGCGGGCGCGAAAATCTTGAAAGTTACTTACGGACAAAAATATCCGGATGTATCAATAAGTGCGTAACCAGTTTTTGCCGTGAAATCTTGCGCACATGCACGAGCACAAGCGGGCCCAAGTCTCCGCCTTGCCTCCTCCCTTAAATATTCTATATGAATATTCTAATTAGTATGAACAGACCCATTCACGTGCATTCATTGGTTGAAAGAACTGGAAAGGGAACGCGGGAAGGGGAACGCGGGAAATCATGATGCGAGGTGAAGGCGCTGTTTCGGAGGTAGCCAATTTAAAAGGAAAAAGGCTGCGCGCAATAGCCTAACAAAATTACTTCGGCGTGTATAAAATCAGGCATTGGTAATACTTAATGTGAGGACTGCAGAAAAAACTGTCATGTTATACTGCAGTACAATGCAGATTTCCCAACAATTCATATTTAAGGCATTACATCAAAACACATTGCGATGAGGCAGTCGCCAAGGCTTCCGAGAAATAAACATTTATGTCGGTTATAACTCTGAAAGATGACACATGTACACATAGGCTACGCCACATGTATGAATAACTTGCAGCCAACTCAGTTAGCCTATAAAAATCACCTGTCAATTGATGGACTAATTTTACAGTAGCCCTATTAAAAGAGAAAGACAAGCACTGCGATGAGGACGTTCCCAACAAATGCGAGAAGACGCATCGCAGATCCAGAAAATAGGTTATTCAATTTTTAATAGTTCCCAAATAATGCTGTTGATGGGCAACCAATTTCGTTGTAATTCCAGGATAGTTTCATGAGTCAGCTTAATTTTAACCAGCTGCCTCAACAATAATATGGTTGAGGTGGTTTTCTTCATCTTTTTTTTTTAATCACGCGCCTCAACATTAAAAATCCACGTTTACTGTAACTGGCTGCATCTCTGCAATATTTCCGACCGCGTACAACACGTAGTTGTGCTGCATGCCTCTGTGTGCCGCCAAAAAGACGCAAGGCACCACTTACGGCAACTTCCACGCTTACGGAAACTTCCACAGCAGCCCTGAAATTCGCGTGGAGATCCGCAGTTTTCTACGTCTAGTCTGTTTTAGTACATCTGACCGTGGCCGTGGAAAACAACTTAAGTAACTTTTTTGTCCGTAAGTGAGCTTCGTACATGAGGCCCCTGATTAGACTGATTCTACTCATTGGAGTCCAATAAACATCAACTTAATTAGATACCTAAATAAATGCCCAATTGCCAGATTGTCTAGTGCAGGCAGGTGGACCAGTCTAGTATCATCAATGAAGGGTATGCAAATCCATTCTTTTTTTTAAAAAAGGCCTGAAAATAACCTTAAGGAAAATGAAGGCCAAAGCTAGCGGGGCAAGCAAGCTAACAAACAAGCTAGTTAGCAAGCCACCACGTAGCCACCCTTACAACGTGACCTGCTAGTCGGGCCGGCCAGGTGAGGGCAGGCCAGCAGCCGGCCAGCCGGCCTTACAGCCAGCCAGCCAGCTAGCTAGCTAGCAACCAGTGAGCAGTACAATGCAACAGTCCCTGTTTAAATACATGTTCAAGTGAACCATGTGACCCGAGTGATGAAGCATTTGGCAGGTGCAGGCAGTAAGTTAATCATTGCATGACAGCCCTTAGCACTCAGGTGAGGTCAGGAATTGATTGATAGATTGATTTGGATGGGGTAGAATGACAGTTTCAAATAGACTGGGCTACTTCTAAGAGCTCAAGGGATTACTGTCCCAGGTAGACTTTTTCAGATTTTACTAGCCTATAGGTATATTTTACACATTAAATGAGGCTAAACTGTAGGCTGTTACCGGAGAAAAAATAAGTTACAGTGAATTACTGCAAAATGTGCAAACTGTTGCCATTTGCAGTCCTTAACTGTTGCACAGTTTATTCAGTTGCCAGCTTCATTGTTGTCAAATCTACAACCTGGAGGCACTGTCAAGCAGACAGGCAATATGTTTTCTGTGGAGTAATTAATATTCAATTCATTATAACCTCCATTGCTTTCTGTTGGGTAGGAGGAATGCAAAAAAAGATATTCTGAATTTTGAAGAGGTTTACCGTGTCAATTTGCCTCTCAATCGAAAACTCTGATGACAAAGCCTCAAAGTCCAATAAGGGAAAAAATTATTGCGGTGGAGAATTGTTCGCAGGATGAACTACAACACATGCAGAGGGTTGTACTCTAAGTTAATACTCATTGATGGCTACTAATCAAATAGCGTGTTGACATCAAACTCTGCCTGTTACAACCAGCCTATCAGTGGTTTGACAAGTTACACCTGGAACAAGTGCAATCACAAGAGATCTATTGGACTAAAAGAGGACAAAAAGCCTAACACGACCAGAAAGAGCACCTACTTTTTGTACTATACACAATGTGAAGAAAAGCAGAACAGAGTTCTTGGTTCACAATTTGGTTCACTAACAGAGGATTGAGTTTGGTTCACTTATAGGGGACTCAACAAAAATGGCTGCTCATGTTGCCAAAACATTTGAAAATTGGGGAGGCATGTTTTTCATAACTCTCAAGGGAGTTAAACATTAACTCTCTAGCTCTCTTAGCTCAACAACTCGGATCCAGAGGAGTCAAATAACACTCTAGTGTTGCTGCAACTCTTGATGTTTAGATTTTGGCTGAACACCAGTCTAACTCTGATCAATCGAACTCTGGCAAATTTGCTGTGTACATATGTGTACACCAGTGAAAAATAAAGTCATGTACTGTTTCTTGACTACTTCATCTTCACTTAACGGTATTTTCCAATATTTTCTTTTCAGTGAACAGTTCAGTATTTTCTACATATTGACACCAGTGAAAAATAAAGTTAAGTACCGTTTCTTGACTACTTCACCTCACTTAACGGTATTTTCCAATATCTTCGTTTACAGAGAACAGTACAGTATTTTCTACATATGACACCTGTCAAAAATAAAGTTATGTAGCGCTTTTTGACTAAATAGTAGCTTGCCATATTTAGTACAGAGATAAACTGTTTTACATTTTACGGTCACTGACTGTTGCAATTTGACAGTTTTTTGCCGTAATTTCAACAGGCATTTTTTACAGTGTGGATATGCACCGTTTTGCAATGAAGCTCTTCAGATACTGGGATTAGATTTGCCGCGTAACATGTATTTCGTACACATTGTGCATTTGTGTATTTTGTCATGGTTTTAGCACAGCCTCACATTATCCACTTTTCTCTGTTCATCACAACATCACTCCACTTGGTTTGTTTGTGTGTGTCTTCCATGCCGTGGCTTTCAGCACAAAAACACTTCATACAGGCCTACTTCCTCTAGTTCTCTCCATCTGTTTTTTTTTCTTCAAAATGTGTTTGTGTTTCTCAGTCACTTTTGCCTCTTTTCCACTGCCAGTTGTCTGTTGGGCTTACAGCTCGACACAGCGCGACTCGGCCGCCACTTTTTCCTTTACGATTGAGCTGTGTCGTGCTTATTCGTAAAGCACAAAAATGGCGGCCGAGTTGCACTGTGTCGAGCTGTAGGCCTGCCAGACAACCGGCAGTGGAAAAGAGGTATTTGTGTACTTTTCCTTCTACTATATTCACTTCACGTATCATACCCACTTTCTCCCCATTCTCTCCCTATCTCTGTTTCTATTTTCTGTATCTGGTGCTGTATCGCGCACAGCAGGGAGAGTGAAGGTGAAGAGGCTCTTCATTCTTCAAGAAGCGTCTATCCATCCTCATCCATCAGGACTGCTCAATTAGCAACACCCCACTTGTTTGTTTGTCCTCATCAGGACACGTTTCCTCTGTGTGTGAGTGCATGTGTGTGTGTGCACGTGTGTGTGTGCATGTGTGTGTGTGTGTGTGTGTGTGTGTGTGTGTGCATGTGCGTGCGTGTGCGCTCTCTGTGAAGCTCTCACTTCGACTACTACAACTCCCTCTTGACTGATCTTCCAGCCTGTGCAATAAGAAATAAGACCCCTACAAATGATCCAGAATGCAATGGCATGTCTGGTGTTCGTCTTGGGGCAGCCGTGGCCTAGTGGTTAGAGAGTTGGTCTTTCAATCTAGGGGTTGCTGGTTCGAATCCCCCCTGACCACTCCATCCATGGTTGAAGTGCCCTTGAGCAAGGCAGCTAACCCCACATTGCTCCAGGGACTGTAACCAATACCCTGAATAATAGTTGTAAGTCGCTTTGAATAAACGAAAGTGTCAGCTAAGTAAAATGTAATGTAACGTAATGTAATGGTGTTCTCCCAAACCAAAAGCGTGCATGTCGTGCCAAGTTTTGTCGAACTGCATTGGCTATCGGTAAAGTAAACACTGCTCAAAGTAAACACAAGGCCCTGACCCTTACCTACAAAGCTAGCCTACAGTTAGGTCTGCTCCAGCTTACCTGAAGGCTATGCTGAAGCCATATGTTCCAAGGTGTTGCGTTCCTCCAATACCAACCTCTACTGACCTCTACTCACACAAGGTGATCTCAGTCTAAACGATTTTCAGTGGAATAAGCTACAAGTTGCTACAAGAGCCCTCTCAACCTTCATGAAGCTTGTGGAGGCTCATCTGTTCTGAGAGAACTTCCCTGCATAACATAATTAACTCTACTCACCTCTAATCATGGGTACTAACCTGCACTACACGTCATAGGTCCTCTAATCATGGGTACTAACCTGCACTACACGTCATAGGTCCTCTAATCATGGGTACTAACCTGCACTACACTTCATAGGTCCTCTAATCATGGGTACTAACCTTCACTACACTTCATAGGTCCTCCACTATTGTTCAGCTATCTATCTGTTCTACAGTACTTGTATACTGCTGTGCTCAGTACTGACCCCACACTCTGTACTTGTTTGACTGTCATCCTTGTAAGACGCTTTACTTCTACGACGTAAATGTAATGAAATGTTAAAAACCCAAATGCAGCACTTAGAGAGTCGATTTAACACCTTCTAGATTACATTTGGTGCCATAGAACTCTCTGAGTGTTGAATTAACACCAGATTTTAATTTTTTTATATAAAATATGTACCGACCAGATACAGTGGGTGCCCATGCTTAGCCCTTTTCAGTCATTTGCTGGGCTGTGCTGGAGAGCGGTAAAGCCAACAAGGGGGGACAAAGGGTCAGTTGTCCCGGGTCCAGGGAAATGGGGGGGGGGGGGGGCATAATTGGGTCCTCATTGCATTGAATGTATTGGATGGGGGGCCCTCTCAGATGACTTTTTCCTGGGCCCAGCCGAAGCTGTCTGCGGCCCTGCTGGAGAGTACTGACCAGATACAGGAGAGTGGGCGCCATATTATCCCTTATTAGTGGTGGTCGTTACACAGCCATTCTCAGGAGGAATGAGAGAGCAACAATCAGGACATGGAGAGGTGAGAGGAGGAGAGGGGAGAAGCTGAGAGAAAGGGATGGGGGTGGGGATGGGGATGAGAGCCGAGGAGAGAACAGAGAGCGGGAAGTACAGGAGAGGAGAGGAGAGGAGAGGAGAAGAGAGGAGAGGAGAGGAGAGGAGAAGAGAGGAGAGGAGAGGAGAATAACAAGAGAGGAAAGGAGATGATCAGAGGAGATGAGATGAGAGGCGAGGAGAGGAGAGGAGAGGAGAGGAGAGGAGAGGAGAGGAGAGGAGAATAACAAGAGAGGAAAGGAGATGATCAGAGGAGATGAGATGAGAGGCGAGGAGGGGGCAATAAGAAGTGATAGAGAGGGAGCAGAGAACAGGGTGCAGGGCATGGAGAGGTCAGATGAGGAGAGGAGAGAAAGTGAGAGGGGGTGAGAGGAGGAGAGGGGGGTTATAGGAATTAGCATATAGGAGAGGAGAACAGCAAGCAATGCATAGAAAGGAGAGGAGAGGAGAGGAGAACAGCAAGCAATGCAGAGAGGAGAGGAGAGGAGAGGAGAGGAGAACAGCAAGCAATGCAGAGAGGAGAGGAGAGGAGAGGAGAGGAGAGGAGAGGAGAGGAGAGGAGAGGAGAGGAGAGGAGAGGAGAGGAGAGGAGAGGAGAGGAAAGGAGAGGAGAGGAAAGGAAAGGAGAGGAGAGGAGAGGAGAGGAGATGAGAGGAGAACAGCAAGCAATGCATAGAGGAGAGGAGAGGAGAGGAGAGGATAGGAGAGGAGAGGAGAGGAGAGGAGAGGAGAGGAGAGGAGAATAACAAGAGAGGAAAGGAGATGATCAGAGGAGATGAGAGGAGAGGCGAGGAGAGGAGAGGAGAGGAGAGGAGAGGAGAGGAGAGGAGAGGAGAATAACAAGAGAGGAAAGGAGATGATCAGAGGAGATGAGATGAGAGGCGAGGAGGGGGCAATAAGAAGTGATAGAGAGGGAGCAGAGAACAGGGTGCAGGGCATGGAGAGGTCAGATGAGGAGAGGAGAGAAAGTGAGAGGGGGTGAGAGGAGGAGAGGGGGGTTATAGGAATTAGCATATAGGAGAGGAGAACAGCAAGCAATGCATAGAAAGGAGAGGAGAGGAGAGGAGAACAGCAAGCAATGCATAGAGAGGAGAGGAGAGGAGAGGAGAGGAGAACAGCAAGCAATGCATAGAGAGGAGAGGAGAGGAGAGGAGAGGAGAGGAGAGGAGAGGAGAGAGGAGAGGAGAGGAGAGGAGAGGAGAGGAGGGGAGAGGAGAGGAGAGGAGAGGAGAGGAAAGGAAAGGAGAGGAGAGGAGAGGAGAGGAGAGGAGAGGAGAACAGCAAGCAATGCATAGAGGAGAGGAGAGGAGAGGAGAGGAGAGGAGAGGAGAGGAGAGGAGAAGAGAGGAGAGGAGAGGAGATGAGAGGAGAACAGCAAGCAATGCAGAGAGGAGAGGAGAGGAGAGGAGAGGAAAGGAGAGGAGAGGAGAGGAGAGGAGAGGGGAGGAAAGGAGAGGAGAGGAGAGGAGAGGAGAGGAGAGGAGAGGAGATGAGAGGAAAGGAGAGGAGAGGAGAGGAGAGGAGAGGAGAGGAGAGGAGAGGAGAGGAGAGGAGATGAGAGGAGAACAGCAAGCAATGCATAGAGGAGAGGAGAGGAGAGGAGAGGAGAGGAATTGAGAGGAGAGGAATTGAGAGGAGAGGAATTGAGAGGAATTGAGAGGGAGATGGGGGATGAAGCGAGAAGACAAGGAAAAAACAAGACATAGCCGGGGAGCCAAACTCTCAAAAGTGCTTTAAAATGGGAGGAACCTGACATGGCCTGCCATATTTTTTATTTGTGATTTTTTTGTTAGTTCTATCCCTTAGGACAAATAATTGGAGGGTCTGCTCGGGCGGAAATATCGCGAAAAAAAATTGAGCCTATTTTAATGTATGTACCCTCAATTTTTCGACAGAAATTTCTGGAAAATGAAAAATGACCTGAAATCCTTGGTGGCTTGGGTAAGCTGCCAATAAAGGCTTTCCAGGTGCACAGGACATACATGCTGACAACATTCAACTGAAAAAATATTTTTAAATCACATTTCAATAGGGTTTTGACTCAATTTTATGCTTCAAAATTGGGCGTTGTTTTCACTTTTTTGCTATATTTTCATCTGTACCTCATTGGCAATCAAGTTTTTCTTCATGTTTTGACATCAAACAATATGCCATTCTTTTTATTAAGAAGTATAGTGATACCACAACAAACATTATGAAAATACAACCAAAATCAATGGATCTGTGATGACTGTAGTGTATGTACCCTTCATTTTAAGAGAGACATTTCTGAAAAATGAAAAATGACCTGAAATCCTTGGTGGCTTGGGTAAGCTGTCAATAAAGGCTTTCCAGGTGCAAAGGACACATCTACTGATGATATCCAATAAAGAAAATATTGTTAAACCACATTTGTACATGATTTTGGCTCAATTGTATGACCTAAAATTAGGCGTTTTTTCACTTTTTCCGCTATATTTTCATCATTTCTTCATTGACAATCAAGTTTTTCTTCATGTTTTGACATCAAACAATATGCCATTCTTTTTATTAAGCAGTATACTGATTCCACAGCAAAAAAATATATAAAAAATACAACCAAAATCAATGGATCTGTGCGATTTCACCTCTAGTTGGTGATCAATAGGCCCGGAAACTCAATAGGATTTCCGGCTACAATCAAAATGCTGAAAAGCACACTGTATATTTAGCAATGACATACATCCCCTCACACACACACACGCACACAAGTAATCTGGGGATTCTACAATAATTTGCATCCCAGGTGACACCCCCCACAACGTATGTACTACTACGTACAGTACATCACCCGTACACTCTGTACATACTTTGTGGATGTGACAGTGAGCTATTTTCACAGAAGGGGGAGACCGCAGAATTACACAACTACCATTCAACACCTTCTGCCATCTGCAGGCACAGTAACCCAGAGGAATGCCTAGGCTACTCTCAAAATTCTGAAAGATTAGAGGTGTGTCGTTCATGAACGAGCCGGTTCTTTTGAACGGCTCCCTGAAGTGAACGATGGGAACCGGATCACAGCTGGGGGAGCCACTCGACCGTTATTTCGTTCATTTCTCATTCATTTTAAGCACGTGACCTCGACCAGAGTAATTAAATTTGGGAAAAAACACAATTGTTTGCCTCAAATAGAGGCAAAAACGGTCTTTAGAAGCAGGAGAATAATCAGTTGTTGTTTGGACAAAATTACCTTGAGGAGGAGTCAAAATATTACATTCTTAACACTGAATAAATAATTTAAAAAAGAGCCAAAAGAGCCAGTTTTTTGAACGGCTCTGTGAAAGGAACGAGCCACTAAGAACCGGATCCTGAAAAAGAGCCATAAATCCCATCTCTATGAAAGATACACTGTGTGTACTGTTGAGTAGAGTACATACTATCAATCCTGAAGGAAATTAAAGTCTCTAGCAGCATAAATAAATAGATATGCAAAACATTATACATATTATTGCACAACGTATTTAACATGTAACACACATTTAGCCATACGGCATTTCACACAACCACACACATACTGTTCTGTAATACACATCATATACACACAGCACCTATACAGCAGTATGCCATGGAGATGAGGTTCTAGCGATTCAATGCCCATTCATTACCAGGAATAAGCTCACTTATAGCTTGAAAGTTGTGGGCCCTCATCTTCCAGAGGGTGGGGTAACCATAATAATGTGTATCAAATTCAGACAGGCAAAAAATGCATATGGTGCATATTATAAGGTCACACTCAATCTGCAATCTCTGGACTTTTTTCCATCTAGTGTTGCTTTAAGTTTTTACCAAGGTATTGTATGATGGTAGAATCTGAACACTATGTAAAGCCTTCTCCAACCAAACTCAAGAATCTGAATGAGAGATCTAAACTCTGAGGAGGCTAATACCAATTGTGTTCCCTGAACCAATAGGTGCAACAACTTGTTTCTAACTTCTTAAAACTTCTTTAAAGAAATGACCATATAAGGTCATATAAAATATGCTAGTCTGTTTGAGGGGTTACATAATTTCCATCAACAGTCACTGAAATACTTTGTATTTGGAAAGCTGAATCAATATGCAATTATATCAATGGATTAAAAAAAATACAGGCATATTTCAAGATTAATCAGGCTCAAATTATAAAATCATGGTTCAGAAAGCATGAGCGATCATTGTTACACATGGATTGGCCACCACAGAGTCTAGACCTCAACCTCACTGAGAATCTTTGGGATATGCTGGAGAAGGTGTTACATAGTGTCCAGACTCTACCATCATCAATACAAGATATTGCATTGGTGAAAATTTGGTGAAAGTAAGTCCAGACATTGCATACATTTATTAAGACAATACAACACCAAATTTGTATCATAATTTAAGAAAAGGGTGGTCATACAACACAACAGTCTGTGTGTGAGACCTTTCCGATGCTGACGTTTTAGACCACACTGTGTACAACCCTTTCTAATATAGTGGAGGGGTGGTTCTCCTTATGTCAAACACCGTCTCCTTAGTTTTTATGGAATTCCGCTGCAGCTAGTTGGTCCGGCACCAAGTTATCCACCTATCGCCTGTACTCCCCATCCTACCCACCTTTGATGATACACCTCACAATTGCAGTGTCATTATGGAAACTTGCATGTGGTCGGTATATCAAAAGCATGTGGTAGTGCTGTAGCAAAAGTAGGTGGTATAGGGTGAACAACACCAAGGATAACACCATTCCTTGTGGCACTCCAGTGCTGCTGACCACAGTTTGTGATGTAAGATCATTTAGTCTGATGTACTGGGGTCATTTATCCAGGTAACCAGAGCTGTATCCACCATCTGCAGAAGTTAGTCTCTCAGCAAAAGTGTCTGGATGTTTGAGGCACTACTAGAGAAATCAAAGAACATTATTCTCACTGTCTCCTTTGTCCAAGTGAGAATTTTCCCTATGTAGCAGTTACAGGATAACGTCCACAACTTCCACATTCTGATAAATAAACTGTATGGAATCCAGAGCATGGCAAACCTGGGTTTTCTTTCTGTTGAGCAGCAGTACCCACTCAAATGTTCTCATTATGTGAGAGCAGCTGGTCTGTAATCATTGTTGTGTTGCTTTTTGGGGACTGGTGTGAGAGAAGAGGTCTTCTACTGTAGGCACTATCTACAGGTGCCTTACCCGTTTGTAGACTCTTGTTGAAGATGTGTTGCAGTGGCTCAGCTACCTCTTTTGCACATGTTTTAAATAATATTACAGGCTTGAGGACCAAAAAGGGATACATGAAATACACAGTACACCAATACTTCATGTAACAGGGCGCACTGTCTGTCCAGTAAGGTGTGTCCCTCAGCAGTTCCCATACCCCCAATGACGTCACGGGACTCAGGTAGCCGCTCAGTGGCTAATCCGTAATTGGTGGCTATGCCATTGTTTTTATAAAATCAGATGAATTAGACCGGCTCGTTGGAGCCTTCCCGGTGTGCCGGTATTCGCGGTCTGATGATGCTCGGTGCCTTTGCTACTGGTGCAGCAAGGTATGTGTGATCACAGTTTTGTCTAGATGACTGTAACCATCTAGAGATGTGTATTTAAACATATATTGTTCAATCTCAGGAGCCAGAGTTCCCGTGGCGTCTAACCCCAGTCTTGTGGCTTTCCCTCCCTCTCAGTGTTATTGAGATGAGCTTGTAAAGATCCTTTGTCCTATGCGTAGCTCGTGTAAACATTTGTCAACTATTTGTATGTAACATGTACTGATCTCTGTGTGTGTTCACCTAATTCCAGACACCTCAGAGTACGTCGAGGGTCTGTCTCTGTGGGCAGACTGCTTGCGGCAGCTGCTCACCGCTGTTTTGCCCATAGCCAAAATATTTTAGCCTTTCTGTTTTTGTTTGTTTGTTTGATTTTCTTTTACCTGTCCGCCGCTTCAGCTTGTCACATTGTTATTTTACGGGGTTTGGCTGTCACAGTTCTAGGCCTGTATGCTGCTCTAGTCGGGGCAGGGCCATACAGTAGACTTTTGAGTGTGTATTATTATACGGATTTATTCTGTGTGTAGTGGATATCCACACTGATTGTGAATTTAATCACTTACATAGCGTAGTGAGCCTATGAGCGTGTGTGTGTGACTGGTGTTTACCATAGGCCCTTGGTTTCGTGCACGAGTGGTGAACTAATTTATTCTCGACTAGTAAACCTGCCCGGCTAGCCTGGCTCGGTGACACCCTTTATCCTGTGGCAGCCAACCCCGTTCTTGAGCATTACTGTTTTTATCCCAGCGGCGCAGGGTTTTAACTGTTGACTTAAATTGTATTAATAAAGAAAAGATTGTTATTCCTTTAAACAAATGTCTCTTGTGCATTCTATCTGAACCTGTTGTGCCTTATTGGTTGAAATCAAAATATATTCTGGGGTGGCAGTCCCCCAGTGGCGTAGTCGTGCAATTACAAGTATCACTTTGATGGTTATTATTTTAGGAAAACTAACATCCAAACTTCCACTTTGCTACATTCACAACAGCATACTTTCATACAGTAGCCTACATACAGTACATATAAACAGGGAAGCTAATGAAAGCACTTATACCAGTGTTCCCAGCTCATAGACATGTTCCTAACAGAGCTATGACCTGGATCAACTAATTGCGCTATCAGTTTCAGCCATCAGGATGCAGGATGCACCACAGATATTTTGTGGCATTTGCTACTCCCAGCTCTTAGATAGATAGACAGGAGGGAATTTTAATCACAGTATCACACTCTTCCTAACTTTGTTATTAATGTCAAACTCTACCTCATAATCAGAACAGATATAAAGGAGCTGTTGGAGCTAACTCTTACTTGGAGATAGAATGGTACGGTTGGCTGCATATAGCAAGTGATTAGTCAACACCAACTATCACCAACTATAAAACTTGTTTGTCATACCTCATTTCATCCATATAAGCATTGAATAAGGCTGGAGATAAAATTTTCCCCCGTCATACCCCGTTGATGACATTAAAACGTGTAGAGAGGATGTTTGCCCATTTAACATGCACATACACAAATTTGTACCAAACTACTGGGAACTCCCCCATGCAGATGTTTCAGCAGCTGCAGAACAGACCAATCAGTGGACTCAAAGCAGTATTTCAGCGCTTCTTCTGCTTTTGGTGTCCACATCCTGACAGTGCGTGTAATTGATAGTACTAATCTCTGGTAGAGGCATCCCAGGGATTTTCTGAGCTGTTGTCATCACATGCTGGAGTGCCTACTGGTCCTCTGATGGCACAGATGTGGAAGTTGACCAACAGTGGCTTCAGGATTTGGCAGCCCATCAGTTTCTTCTGGTAGAAGAGACATTGTTGGGCTTTGCTGACCACTGAGGCCATGTGAATACTCCAGGACACGTCCTCCAGGGATTTAAAGCTGCTGACCCTCTCCACCACTGTATGAGTCACCAGAGGGGTCTGTGACTTGTAATTGTCGTTACACCACGGCGGAAGATGTTTTGTCTTGTTCCTGTAGTATGTCTTGTCTTCATGCATAATTAGTGCGACAATGTGTCAGCAAATGAGGAGAAAGAGGCAGTTGTGGGTGGATAGGGTGTAGAGCAGAGGGCTTAGCACACACCCTTGAGGTGTGCTGGTGTTGATAACAAGAGGGAGCAGTTAGAGAGGAAATCCACAGTACATGATGGTTGTACAGTCTCAGATAGTGGGGTTTAGAACAAAGACTCTATGGCTGGATGGTGCTGGAGGCCAAACTGTGGTCCAAAAATGTGCATATGTGTTCCTCAGCTCCATGTTCTCCAGTAGTGTATGAAGCATGCTGGCGATGATGTCCTATGTATAACAGTCTGCCCTGTGTGCAAACTGCAATGGGTTATGTGATTCCTGAAAATATAGGCTTTCCAGGCTTTGTGTAGGCCCGCCTTTGCCCCCATCTGTGTAAATAGCTCACTGTGTCACATCCAGGAAGTAGGGCTATGTATGTGTAGGGTATGTACGAAGCATGTACAATATGCAGGGTGTCACCTGGGGTGGAGATCATTGTAGGATCCCCAGATTAGGTGTGTGTGTGTGTGTGTGTGTGTGTGTGTGTGTGTGTGTGTGTGTGTGTGTGTGTGTGTGTGTGTGTGTGTGTGTGTGTGTGTGTGTGTGTGTGTGTGTGTGTGTGTGTGTGTGTGTGTCATATTGCTCAGTATTCAGCATACATTTCAGCATTTTGATTGTAGGCTGAAATTCTATTGACTTTCTGGGCCTGTTGATCACCAACTAGAGTTGGAGTCCCCACAGATCCATTGAGTTTGGCTGTATTTTCATGGTTTTTGCTGGGGTATCACTATACTGCTTAATAAAAAGAATGACATATTGTTTGATGTCAAAACATGAAGACAAACTTGATTGCCAATGAAGAAATAATGAAAATATAGAAAAAAAGTGAAAAAACGACTAATTTTAGGTCATACAATTGAGCCAAAATCATGTACAAATGTGGTTTAACAATATTTTCTTTATTGGATATCATCAGTAGATGGGTCCTTTGCACCTGGAAAGCCTTTATTGACAGCTTACCCAAGCCACTAAGGATTTCAGGTCATTTTTCATTTTTCAGAAAATTCTCTCTAAAAATGAAGGGTACATACACTACAGTCATCGCAGATCCATTGATTTTGGTTGTATTTTCATAGGTTTTGTTGTGGTATCACTATACTTCGTAATAAAAAGAATGGCATATTGTTTAATGTCAAAACATGAAGAAAAACTTGATTGCCAATGAGGTAAAGATGAAAATATAGCAAAAAAGTGAAAAAACGCCTAATTTTTAAGCACAAAATTGAGTCAAAACCCTATTGAAATGTGAATTAAGAATATTTTTTCTATTGAATGTTGTCAGCATGTATGTCCTGTGCACCTGGAAAGCCTTTATTGACAGCTTACCCAAGCCACTAAGGATTTCAGGTCATTTTTCATTTTTCAGAAATTTCTCTCAAAAAATGAAGGGTACATACATTCAAATAGGCACAACTTTTTTTCGCGATATTTCCGCCCGAGCAGACCCTCCAATTATTTTTCCTAAGGGATAGAACTATCCAAAAAATCACAAATAAAAAGTATGGCAAGCCATGTCAGGTCCAACCCAATTTTGGGACTTTGGCTCCCCGACTAACAGGAGGAAAGAAGAGGAGGCGGAGATGAGGTGAGGTGATGTGAGAGGACAGTAAAACAGAATTGATGACACACACGTGTGTGTGTGTGTGTGTGTGTGTGTGTGTGTGTGTGTGTGTGTGTGTGTGTGTGTGTGTGTGTGTGTGTGTCTGTGTGTGTGTGTGTGTGTGCGTGTGTGTGTGTGTGTGTGTGTGTGTGTGTGTGTGTGTGTGCGTGTGTGTGTGTGTGTGTGTGTGTGTGTGTGTGTGTGTAAGGGAGAGAGAGAAAGAGGAGTTCTCTTAATTAAAAATATATTCATCATCATTTTTCAAGTGGCCTAAGCTATGCATAGTATTCCTATGTCTTCACTCTCCAGTTCAACTCAATATTGTATTCACCTCCAGGCTCAGGGTGCCCATGCCATGGTTAGAGATCAAATTTGAATTTGAACAAAATTTCACATTCACACAAAAACATGTTGTTGGCTGTTTTCACTCTAACTGCATCAGAGATGTCAAAAGGAAAAGTAGAAGTGGAAAAAAAAACTTATAAACTTATAATTATAAACTTATAATAAAAAAAAGTTTTGTTTTTCTTTTGTTACAATTTTCTTTCAACACAGGAGACTTCACCAAGTACCTGGTCCTCACTACAATAGACTAACCTATACTGTGGTTACTCAGTGGCATGCACATACATTTAGGGGGACTGGAAACGTCCTAACTTGAGAATCTGATCTTATCTGTCTAGTTACCATATGTGACGGAGGTCTTCCTGCACCTGTTCATCCCCCTCGGGGCGCAAACCTGCGACCTCGTCAACTACATCGGTTCAGAAATGGGAGGCACAGCACGATACCGCTGGACTGAAGGACCAGTCCCCCAGCCCAATGGCATCGACACTGTATGAGGCTTTCGGGAGGGAGGTTTACTAACGATCCACGCCAACTCTGCTAGCTAGCCTCCGTTACACACAGCAACGTCACTTTAGGACAGTATTTTGGAAAAGCATAGGCCTATTACAGAACAGCGTTTCCTAACTTTGCGCATCCTATCTCAAGTTAAGTGTATTACTGAAGCATCCTAACTTCGAAAAATAAATTGTCCTAACATTAGGACAACCACCCCAGCTATCCTAACTCCCGGCCATCCATTGGTGGGTATTTATTGTTAAAATAACCAAGAGCTACTGTCATCCTGACAACAACGAAATTGTGAATACTGAATGGATGAACATATTACCATTGACTGACCCAAATGATATATAAGGATTGAATGATAAATATAGGCAATTAGACTTTGGTGTGAAGTCTGATTGGCCTAGGCCTACCAACTTTTCTGAATGACAACCGGCCAACTGCTTTAGCTTATGTGCATTCGTTTGGAAAAATAAATGCATTGGAATGAAAATATTGTAAATGTAATGTATTTTAATGGGACTGACTTACTTTCTTACTGCCCATTTTGCCTCCTGGCAAGTAGGGCAACAACAAAGGTTCTCCACTCTGGTCTGTTCTGTGCTTTTTTCTGGTTACTATCCCATGTGAGGCTCATTAATGGGACTGAAACTGACGCAATTTATTTGACCAATTTATCGTGAAATTTACAGGCAGCAAGTAAGTCAGGTTATGTGTGTGTGTGTGAGAGAGAGGTGCACGGTGCAAGAGAGAGGTGCACCGTCCACCTGGCCTGGACTGGTAATCTGGGCATTTCCCCCAATGGGCCGATAGTCCTCATGGACCTACACTGTTGGGTGCATTTATCTTTTTTTTTTTTTTTAAAAACAGTCAACAGTTCAGAGGGCAGACAGTGGACTTTTGTGAGGAGCTGGCCTAAGCCTAACATGCCTGGCTCAGTTTTGGTCTCAGGCCTACCGAGCTCCCACACCGGACGTGTTCATAGTTAGTCAGCCAAGCAAGTCCCATGCATGTCCCGTGTAAGTTTCATGAGTGCAGCGATGGTGGAGGTGGTGGTGAAAAATACATATGACAGCTGGAGAAAATATGGTACAAATTCATTAAAGTTTCTGTGTGTGTGTGTGTGTGTGTGTGTGTGTGTGTGTGTGTGTGTGTGTGTGTGTGTGTGTGTGTGTGTGTGTGTGTGTGTGTGTGTGTGTGTGTGTGTGTGTGTGTGTGTGTGTGTGTGTGTGTGTGTGTGTGCGTGTTCGCGTGCGTGCGTGCGTGCGTGCGTGCGTGCGTACGTGCGTGCGTGCGTGTGTTCGTGTTTTCTTATGAAGTGTGTCTAATCAGACAGCAGGTGCTCACTGATAGCATTCCAGTCACTCATTTTCCAATTTAATGCTGTTTTCCATCAAAATGTTTATTTTATTTTTTTTCAAGACCTGACATTCTGCGCTAACGCAGTAAGCTTACTCATACTGTACCCTGTTCTTTAGCTCTCAGGAGCAGATAATGAGAACCATGTGTTTCTTTCTAATTATTCATTCAAACTTCTTTTTCTTTTCTTTTTTTTCTTTTTTTTTTTTACTAAAGAAATGGATGTTTACAGGCAACTTAATTTTGGAAGCTCTATTTCCCGTTGGAATGAGTTGTGTGGGTGTTATCTTATAGATTGACCATATAGAGGTTTTTTTTCCAGTGACATATTCTAGTAGTAGAGTAGAGTAGAGTAGAATACTTTTTATTAATCTTGAGGGAAATTAAGGTGTCTGACAGCTTGCATAGATACATAGATACAAGACATACTGTACCGTATACAAGACATACACAAAGACCTAATACACATAATTGCACATTGCACTATTCAGACTTGTTTCTGTCAGCTATTGTATAAAAAACAGTTGTGAGTTTTTTTCCTGATCTGTGAATAGGTTATGTGGAATCCATCTATTATATATTGATGCATTTTTATTCATAGTTAGTGTCCCACTCAAAGCATAAGCACACGGTAGGTGACACAAGGCAAGGTTATTTCTATAGCGCATTTCATACACTAGTGCCACTCAATGTGCTTCACAAAAAAGTAAAATAAGGAAACAAGAAAGGAAGAAATTATACAGGAAATGATTGCAACTTTGAAGTACGAGTGTTCCATGGAATTTAACACAAAAATAAGATTTCACAACCGTGTTCTGTTAATTCTTTTTTAATTGGATTGCTTGTTTTGGTAAGCCAAAACCAAAGCCAAAACAAGCAATTCAATAAAAAAAGAATGAACAGAACAGAACAGAAATCGAATAAACACATACCTGCTTCGTCATCATGGCATGAACCATCCATTTCTCAAGATGTCCATTGCTCTATGACCTTGCATTGCCCATTG
The DNA here is from genome assembly GCF_034702125.1 of Engraulis encrasicolus. Taxonomy (NCBI): domain Eukaryota; kingdom Metazoa; phylum Chordata; class Actinopteri; order Clupeiformes; family Engraulidae; genus Engraulis; species Engraulis encrasicolus. The sequence continues at coordinate 11,870,163 of NC_085857.1, read as the reverse complement.
GACCTTGCATGGGCTTGTACAGGGGCGCAACTACTCATTTCTGGGGGGGTATGCAAGAACTATTTTGGTGCCCCCCCTCCAAAAAAAACCAAACAAACAAAAAAGGATTAATGCTTATTTGTTATGGGCTTGTGATTTTGCCCCTTGTTACCCTTGTGACCCTTGAAATATGCATCTGTTTTTGAATCTAACAGTATTCTCCCTCTTTTACCCTCTCTTTTTGGCGCCCCCCTCTCTCTGGCGCCCCCTTGCAAAGCATACGTCGCATATACTGTAGTTGCGCCCCTGGGCTTATACGTGTATTTTCGCATGTGCGTGTGTATGTGTGGGGGGAGCATATTGCATGGGTTTGTAGAGTAGAGTAGAGTAGAGTATTGTTTATTAAGATAAAAAGAAACTAGTAAAAGTGTCCAAACTGTCAAGGTGCCAAAGTCAAAGTAGTCGAGTACATCTATCGCCTTAATACACCAAATCCCCAAAAAATTGATACAAAAGGTTTTTCAACTGATTTCAATACATCCAGGTGTACTTACTAACATACTGAAAATCTAGGAAAATCTGACTTCAGGAAAGGTGTCATCTTCAAGAGCAAAGTTTTTCAAAATAAAGGTTATTACATGATAATTACATTATTAGCTAACTTCAAAAAACCTTTTCATTTTATATTGGAAACCCAGAAATGTTGTATTTGTGAAAATGAAATGAAATGTTTTTGTCAGCAATATATACTTGTCAAAATGGCCAGAGGCTAACTTCCTTATATTGTTCAACTTCACTATGTCATGCTATTTGCATGAATTAACATGTTTTCAGGATCTGTCTGGTTGGAGTGCTGTTAGGCTGGATAAAGACACTACTGCTATGGTAATATCCATGTGCTGTTTGTCAGGGCACATCATCAGTGATGAATCATGGTGTGCTGAACTGCACAGACAGGGGCCACTACTTGTGTAAGTAGAGGGTAAGATGAAATGGTTGGTACTGGAGGATGACAATGTCCTGGAAGGAACATGGGGCTTTAGCATAGCTTTCAGATACGCCAGAGTAGGGCCTGTTGTACCTTTGTAGGCAAGGGTCAGGGCCTTGTATTCAATTTGGGCATGAAAAAGAGGAGTGGCATGCAGTGACATTTGCAAAGGTATTACTGCACAAGTTGGAAGACCAGTCAGGAGAGAGTTGCAGTAGTTGAGGTCAGATGGACAGTCAGGTCAGATGCAGTTGCAGTAGTTGAGGTCAGATGGCCTACCAGAAGTGGAGTCATTTAGGTCAGGCACAGTCTGATTGTATGTATATTTAAGTTACTGAGACGCGGTATGACTGGGAAACTGAGGTTATGGTCAATAATGACACCTAGGTTTCTTGTGGCCTTCTTTGAGGCAACAGCACAGTCCATATTGAGTTTGATATCATGGCAGCCTGAATCTTTGCCTGGGATCACCAGCAGTGCTGTTTTAGCTATGCTCAACTGCATTCCATCATACTTGTGGATAGTTCAGAGAGGCAAGCTTTAAGGTGTGCGTAGACCATGGAGTCATACGTCACAAATTACAGATATGACTGTGCTTCATCAGTGTAACAGTAGTATGAGGATCTGTGAGAACAGATAACATGAGCCAATGACATGGTGTACATGGCAGGCTTGTACGAAATTCCGAATGGAAAGAATTTCAATTCAAAATAATGCCATAATACGAACACTAGGTGGTGCCATTACCTTGAATTTCTTTGAATTTAATCTACATCACCCATTGAAAGTACATAGAACACCACCACCTAGTGTTCGTATTATGGCATTACTTTGAATTGAAATTCTTTCCATTCGGAATTTCGTACAAGCCTGGTACATGGCAAATACTGTAGGAGCACCAGTACCAGCCCTTAGGACACCCCTGTTGAGAGGCTATGAGGACAGCTGACCTTGCCATGATACATTCTAAGAATGATATTACCAGACTCATAGAATATCTGGAAGAACTTGAGAAACATAAAACTCAATTATTTAAATCTAAGAGAGGTGTTAAATAACCATGTTTTGAAAAAAAAATGTGAGCTGGCGTGTCTGCACAAAGATCTTTAGATTTACTACAAAACAAAACGAGATGTCCATACTCTCTTCTCAAGATATCTTTTGGCTTACTAGAAACAAAATAAAGAGTAATTCTGAGCCTGGCTTTTTCAGATTTTGAGTTTTTGCATTTTCAAATGTAATGCATATTTAATTAGACATAGTCTAATTACCATATTAAAACATAACATTTCAGAAAACTTGCAATACATTTCTCACAAATATGTGAGTAATCACCGGGTCAAGTTTCATGGTGATATCGGCAAGCTACATTTTTTGGCCTATTCACCTGGAGTGTCTCTCTGCTCTTATAATAAGCCTATAGCAGCCATGTTGAAAATAACTAATTTCCCAAAGTCAGATTTTACTAGATTTTTAGTATGTCATTTAGGAGGTCCAATAGTAAAGTGAAAAGTGAAAGCCCATTGGGAAAATCCAACTACCATTGTCATTGTGACACAGCACTCCACAGCACACAATGAACACTGCACACAACAAAATTGCATTTATGCCTCACCCGTGCAAGGGGGCAGCCCTCAGTGGCGCCCCATGGGGAGCAGTGCGGTGGGACGGTCACATGCTCAGGGTACCTCAGTCATGGAGGAGGATGGGGGAGAGCACTGGTTGATTACCCCCCCCACCAACCTGGCGGGTCGGGAGTCGAACCGGCAACCTCTGGGATGCAAGTCTGACGCCCTAACAGCTCACCCATGACTGCCCCTGATTGCATGATTGCAACTGTGAAGTATGAGTGTTCCATGGAATTTAACACAAAAATAAGATTTCACAACCGTGTTCTGTTCATTCTTTTTTAATTGGATTGCTTGTTTTGGTATTGGATTGCTTGTTTTTTTTTAATAATAAAAAAAAAAAATCGAAAAAGTGTCCAAACTGTCAAGGTGCCAAAGTCACTGTGCATAGTCCAAGGAAGAGATCCAGGTTCAGGGTTGTGTGTGGTGATAAATGTGTAGCAAATTCATTTAACCACCAGAGGGAGCACTTGTACAGTAGGCCTGTCACCTGCATGACCATAGAGCAGTGTTTCCCAACCTTTTTTGTCTTGTGTACCCCCGAGCCTTTTCGTTGTGCCATGAGTACCCCCTAAGTCAAGTTCTATATCGCTTTCTCCATCCCAATGTAACTAAGCTACATATATTTGTTAAAATTTATTTTTTCCAAGTACCCCCTGCAGTGTGCTCGCGTACCCCTACTGGTACACGTAGCCCTGGTTGGGAAACACTGCCGTAGAGTATACAGTAGATCAGGGGTCTCCAACCATAGAGGTAGAACATAACACTAGAGTGGACCCCGCCCCCCTTTTCATGGCAATCCGTGGCAGCCATTATATGATTTAAGTTCATATTTAGCCCGGCATTTCAAATCTGGTCTTTGATTAATGTGTTACTTCATATTCACAGCTTTAGTCTATTTTTTGACAGAGGTTCTCCATTGACTTGCATTGACTGAAGGTACATCATACACTACCAACACAAGATGGGAGGGTGCATGTGCTGCCTCCCAGTGCTGTCACGAATAGCCGTGTCCACTCTAGTGTTATGGGGTCATTTCACGTGAAATCAGACACTTTGGGACCCGACCGACACGGATTTCAATCATACTTGCTGTGTCTGTTTAGTAGCAAGGTAGCACCCCAGAACTGCATTTGTGTGAAACTGACACCAATATTAAGGGAGAAACAGACTAGCGAAGGTTTACATATGAGGGTAGGACACTATGCATTCAGCCTTGATTATATCTGTCAGTGTAAGTCACAAAAAATATGTCCGTGGTGTTATTTGAAAACTCTTTTCTGGCTCTACAAATTACACAAGCAGCATGGAACACAACAACCCTCAGAATGTGAATGATCATAAATTGAAAAATTAAAAATTAAATATAAAAAAACCCCGTATATTTTAAAATGACCAGTTCCTTGTCTAAACATAGCCTGCAATGTCATGAACAACACCTGAAATGCTGGTGTTTGGTTCTTTTACTCATTTCAGAGACAATGGGACTCAAAAATATGGCATCATACAAATCACCTAGTAATAATATGGTGATACCATAGTAATATCACATGACAGCATGTCTATCGGAATATGTGAAGGATGGAGATGGTCCATGAGGATGCAGGAAGTTCAGTTTCACCTCTCCAGTGCTCGGCATACATTCCTCAACACATGCTACCCACTAGTTGCCATCATATACAGCTACAACATACCCTTTGATGCTTGAACATTTTTAAAAAATCCTTTACTGAGCTTATTCTTTCAAATCTGCCTTCTCTGAATGCTTAAAATGGTCTAGCTTCCACTGTGTCCATTGACAATGGGCAGAAGCCGTGTAGTTTTTGAGTACCTGGAACAGGGACCGACTAGGGTGCAGGCCCAACGGGCAAATGCCTGTTATGCCAGATGGCCAGTCCCTGACACTACTCTATTACTACTTCATTACAACTCATTTCAACCTTTATGTCCCATTATCTCTTCAATGAATAAAGAACGAAACACACCATTTTCAGGTGTTGTTTATGACCTTACAGGCTATGTTTAGACAAGAAATCAGCCATTTAAAAAAAAAATTTGATATTCAATTTTTAATTTGTCAATGTATCATAATTCATATTCTGAGGGTTGTTGTATTCCATACTATTTAAGTAATTTGCAGAGCCAGAAAAGAGCTTTCAAACAATACCTCAGACATCCTTTTGTGACTTACACTGACTGATATAACCAAGGCTAAATGCATAGTGTCCTACCCTCACATGTAAACCTTTGCTAGTCTGTTTCTCACTTAATATTGGTCTCAGAATCACAAAAATGCAGTTCTGGGGTGCTACTAAACAGGCACAGCAAGTATGATTGAAATCCGTGTCGGTCGGGTCCCAAAGTGTCTGATATCACGTGAAATGACCCTATGTTCTACCTCTATGTGTCCAACTCATTTCAGTTCAACGGTCACATAGAGACTATCTGATCTCAAGTGGATCGGACCAGTAACATAATTGTAAAAATTCGCAAATTTCAGCTTCATATTGCTTGTCAATCGTCTTGAAGTGGATGACAATGAGCAGGTATATCAGGAGCAGTAGCTGTAAATGCTGACCGAAAAACAAAACATTGTTCTCAAGTATTAAAAACCTGTACAATAAGTCACTTGTGCAGAATACATGCACCTACAGTACATACATACATAGACCTATTCACTTATTAGAGTCACAACCAAAGACTCAACACACTCAAAAACAAAATGTAAAGTAGTACTTTAATGGTGAGCTGAAAATGTATGTTTGACTATAGGCTAAACTTTTTTGTTTTTTATATACTGTATACTTAAGTGATTTCTCATTTTACTGATAAGTGCCCATATTTTCACCGAATCACTTTATGGCTGTTGGATTTGTATGGTTTCAATTGTACTACAGAGTGTTCCTTTTCAGCCCAATGCTCACAAATTCTGAACTCAACTTCATGCCAGTGATTCATCGAAATTCAACTGGGCTATGGGTGAGTATAGAGAAGAGCGCAGTCTAAGAGTTGAAATGAGAAACAATAGCCTAATGGAAGGAAACTGGTCATTGTTGTTTTCAGATGGCTCAGATTAGCAAACACCAGTCTTGAGGCACCCTATTTGCAGTAGGTGTCATATTTGAGTATGTTCTCATGTCTGATTCTAGTCTATTTGCAGTAGGTGTCATATTTGAGTCTGTTCTCCTGTCTGCTGCTAGTCTATTTGCAGTAGGTGTCATATTTGAGTCTGTTCCCCAGTCTGGTTCCTGCTAGTCTCTTGTTGAACTCCTCATCCATCTGCTGGCTCTGGGCTTCACTGAAGTGGTTCTTCCAGTCACCAACCTCACCTGGAGAAGACACACGCGCAAGAGACAAATAGTGAAATGGACACTTCAGTCTTCATAGAGTGTTAAAAGTTTGTGGTGTCAAATGTAATGCCCACAGTCTCATCCAGACACGAGCAGTTCTGACGCCATTTAACCAGATTTTGGACATCAAAGGTATGGCCTTGGCGTCAAAAAGGGACGTGCGACTCAAAGACCCTTCCTCACGGTACAACTTCTGCATATTTCAGCATACTTAAGCATAACTTCACTGACGGTTAGGGTTAGGGAGAGACGTGACATGCGTAACATTCAATGTGACTGGTATGCCCTCAGTGTCAAAAATTACTGGTCAAAGGGCATCAAAAAATGGACAGCAAGAGTGTGAGACTGAGTAACAAGTTCTTATTAAATAATTCACCCAGCCTCTAATATTGACGACTAAGCTATGTAAACTTACACCACACAGCATGAAATTGTATGTCATCCATGGAAAACGCCTTGTTAGTGTAAGGCTCCATACACATAAATGTCCATACTTGCCACACACACAGGTGTGTAACATACCTTTGCGAAATACCACTTGCGAAAATTTGCCGTGGGTTTGGACGGCACTCTCTTTCATGGCACTGAAGGTGCTCTGGTCTGCTATGGTCTTGACTTGCTCCTCTGTCAGGAGGAAGCCAAAGAACTCAGAGAGCTGCCTGATGCCACCACTGAGGTCCTGAAAGGAAAACAAGAACGTGAGTATGTGTGTGTAGAGATACATAGAGATACAAGTGGGATATGTGCTTTACACATGCATGTAATTCATATGCTGTACTGTCAACCAGCATGATATATGTATATATACATGGCCGTAACTACCATTGAGGACACAGAGGTCATGTCCTCTGTAATTTTTTCAGAAATTTAAAATGTGTCCATGATGAAAATCGATAAATGATCAACAATGATAAATTCAATCTGTATATGCCACCTAGCCAGGCCTCGCCCTCCTAGTGACGCAACACCCTCGGCGTTGCAACTGGTCAGGTCAAGAGCAATGCAAGTACTTTCTGAGTTCCTGCAAATACGGGAACTCCTTTCACTTTGTCGGGAAGCAAACAACCATAAGCAAACCAAGGGAGGCAGGTCAACCATGCCGTTTGGGAAATGTTAATTGTTATGCTCTTGGTCAGACCAAGTCTCGAAGAGATTTGAACGTTGATGATAATCAGGCTATATACCACCCTCATACCATCCTCAAGGCAGTGATTAATGAAAATATACTTAAGAGTTTAACTGAATAGTTTGAAGCATTCTAATGTATAGTAAGCAATATTTGACCTCTGTATTTGAAAATGTCTCGTTATGGCCTTGTATATATATACTATATGATGGCCTCTTTGCATGAATGCATGCACAGTATTCATATTCATGTTTATATTTTGTAAGCGGTGAGTATGTATTTATTGTTTGTAATTTACCATGTAAATTCGTACACATTTGTGCACGCAAGTCTGTACCGTGTGTAAATATAGAAGCGTAATGAAAGTGGATGTATGTGATTAAAATAATGTGAGGATGGAAGAGTACTGCCCATACCTCTTTCATATCCTCATACATGATCATCTTCACGTTTGGTTTGTCAAACAGCTTCTCCCAGGCATTAGCATGGTCAAAGTATGAACCGTACAGCACTGTCCAAAAAACCAAAGAGGGATAATTACTTTTGTTCCAACTGTGCATTCTGTTGTTGATAAGGTTAGCTAGGTTGCTAACTTTATAAGGTACAGTTACAAAGACTTGATTCCTCTTTTTGTCTTTTTGTCCAACTCTTTTTGGGACATTTTACCAATGTTGTTTAAGAGATTCTCTTTAGTGGTTAGATCCAAACATAGAATCAAACGATTCCAGGTGTTTGGTCCAGAGTGATGTATGTTTATGTAGCTCATTTAAACGGCAAAGTACTTCTACTCACCATCTCCACTCATGAAGTCTGTGAAGAACTTGTCCCATTCCACGTTGGGCAGCACTGGGTTTTTATTCATGAAGTGGTAGAAAGAGACCAGGGTGTCTTTGGGGTTCCTCCAGACTACCAACATCTTTGGACAGAGTATACACACATTAGAATAATATTATATTGGCAGAAAGCACAAAGACATGCATGCAAGTAGGCAAAGAGGAAGGAGGGAGATACAGACAAGCAAATGGACCAACAGTTAAAAAGGCAGACAGATATGCAGGCGGGTAGGCAGACAGACAGACACACCTGCCAGCAGGCGGACAAACACATGTTAAGTGAAAGCCCAATTGGGAAACTCCATCTCCCATTGTCATTGTGGCACAGCACACAAGTGTACACAGCACACAATGTAATTTCATTTTATGCCTCACCCGTGCAAGCAGGCAGGCCCCAATGGCGCTCGAAAGGGAGCAGTGCGGCGGGACAGTACCATGCTCAAGGTACCTCAGTCATGTAGGAGGATGGGGGAGAGCACTTTCTCCCTCCACCAACCTGGTAGGTCAGGAGTCAAACTGGCAAACTTTGGGCTACAAGTCTGACGCCCTAACCGCCCACCCATGACTGCCTCTTTGTTAAATCCCACCTTTGCTTTCTTCTGCATGAAGGAGGGGTGCATCACATCAGGGTGCAGATGAGTTGCCATTAGTCTCGGAGACGCTTCTTTTGCCAACATCTGCAAACGTAGAAAAGAGAAATTATCCTGACTTACATCATCTGGCTACATTTTGCCAAACTCCACACAAGGGTGTTCCAGCTTCCTCACGCCCTCACCCATCTGAGAACTGTGAAAACTTTTGAATTAATGAGCCAATCAGGATCATGGGGTGGGATTTTCCATAGATGGGCGGTGCCGGCGATATGGCCAGAGGTGCATCACAGGTTGAGTTCAATGTGAGTGGCTGAAGTGGCGCACGAGGACAGATGACAGACAGATTGCTTGTACCAGCGGTTCCCGACAGGGGTGCCGCGGGCCCCCCTCAGGGGTGCCGCAGAAATGTGGCTGGTAAATAAATTATGTAAAATGATACATATTTGTCTAAATTGATAAGTTAATGCTAGTCAGTGGAATCTTTTATCTGCCATTTACGCACAATACAGTATTTATAGGTCGCCCCAGTCAGCTGCAACTTCGAACGTAGGTCGTGTGACGTCTCCAAATGTGTTACTTTTCTAAGCGTGTGTGGTATCGGATGTAACACCATGTTACGGCTTGTTGGTTTGGGGTGCCTTGAAATTTTTCATGAATTGAAAGGGTGCCTCGCCTAAAAAAAGGTTGAGAAACACTGGCTTATACAATCACACGCAGGGATTTTGGATAAGAACTTTCATTCCAAAATGTGTCGTATAAGACGCCAAATATGTGTCATAAAACGCCATTTTAAACGTCTGTTTGAGTTGGTCCAGGGACTGCGAAGGTAAGCTTGGTTGACCCATGTACACTGCATCCACGCGTTAGTATCAAACATGCCAACTAACATGTCAAATGCATGCAAAATTAGAGTTAGAGATGTTAGGGGGGCATCTAGCATCTATATTGCACCCCCTTAGCTCTTGGCCCCCTGGAACTGGGCCCGGTAGTAGTGGCAGTAATCAGAGCTGCCCAGGGCTGTCAGAGGCCTTGGTAAGGACACACACCTTCTGCATGTCTGGATGTAGAAACTCCATATGAGGAGGCCCATCTCTGACCTTCTTCCCTGTGGATATGCTGATGATCTTCCACAGAATACTCTCCATCCAGTTAAACCCTGAGGTGGAAACACAGCCAAAAAAACACATTTCACTGCAGGTTTGTAGCCAGGCCATGCCCTCCTAGTGACACAACACCTTCTAGCTCCCGAAAAATCGGAAAATTCTCACACTTTGTCAGGAAGCAAACAACCATTAGCAAACCAAGGGAGGCAGGTCAAGCATGCCCTTTGGGAAATGTTAATTGTTATGCTCTTGGTCAGACCAAGTCATGAAGAGAGTTGTAAGTCGATTTCATGTTTTCATTTTCTAACCTTTTCAAACTGAATTGCCCACTGATGCGATTAATAAAGCTTTCTGAACCTGAGTCTGAATCATAATCCTAAATCATAGGGGCCCCCTCATTTATTGGGCCTGGCACAACATGCCTATTTCCCCCAGAGCCGGCTGCAGAACCAAGTCGTTGGACGGGCATTTGATGGAGTATGGGGGGGCACCCCCCAGAAAATGTTGTATTTCTTAGATGCAACTTCCTGCATTTTAACCAAATTGTGGGCACAGTTTCAGCTCTATAAGGAACAATACTTTGTTTCTAAATATGGGACAATCCCATTATTTCAAGGGATCACTGTTCACTTATTATTTCACATTTAGGTCTACTGACAATGTCTAAATAGTGTAGCCTATTAATTTATTTCTTTATTAGGGCTATGGTGGTTAAGCACTGGTGGCATTTTATCTTATACTTTATATTTACTGTATTCAGAAAAAAATACTAATTTGTTGCATATTAATGACCATATCAGCACGTTTAGCTGAATAGGCCCGGGCTCCGGGGGCAATGCCCTCCAATGCCCCCCCGTGGCGCCGCCCCTGATTTCCCCCCACACCCTACAACCTCTGTCGGTTTCTCTGGTACTATCCACCACACGTTGGGTAAAACTAGCACCGCATCCCCTAGTCATGTAGTTTTAATTCAACACTTGTGCTAAAGTTGGACCAGCACTGTGAGTGTCAAATTCGACTTTGGTTGCCTGGGCCTTTGATTGTATTCTGTACAACAGTACAGTTGTTTAGCCTACTCACCACACTTTGGGTAGGCCACCAGCACCACATCTTCCGGTCGCGCCTCCAGGGTCCTAAGGGCCTCCAGGTTCTCGAGGGGGCTCATGATGGTGGGGTACAGCAGGCCTTTGTACCTGAAGACCTTCTCCTCGTCAGTCAGGGATTTAGACAGGTCCATGACCCTCTGTCTCTGTTTCAAAAGTGGCTCCTCATAGGTCTCTGCTTGGCTCATTGTTAATTGATTCTCTTGCTTGCTAGCTTTCTCTTAGCAAGCTAGAAAGATGATCGATATGTGGGTTTAGAAAAAGAAAAGTGCAGGGCACAGGGAGTGAAAAGAGATTCTAAAAAGAACACAAAGACTGATGCTTTAAGCTGAAGGGCTAGATGGCCACTGGGGAGAGGCAGGCATTTAAATCAAGAGGGGAGGAGAGATAAAGAGACAGGGAGAGAGAGAAATAGAAAGAAAGAGATTTAAAGGGGAAGAATCTGAGCATGAATCTTAGTCTTTGGTTCGTTTTTACACAAGGGTGTGTGTACGAACACGTGTTTGTACCCTGAGGGCCATTCAAGAGGTCCCGCCTACTGTGATAAGCCTAGAGCTGTGTGTGTGTGTGTGTGTGTGTGTGTGTGTGTGTGTGTGTGTGTGTGTGTGTGTGTGTGTGTGTGTGTGTGTGTGTGTGTGTGTGTGTGTGTGTGTGTGTATATGTGTGTGTGTGTGCACGCAACATGGTATCATACAACTAAGTAAGATAACACACCGACTTGACCCGTCTATTGCGTTTGTGCATGACGACTTTGCAGGTTAACTTGTGCTCCACAACGCCATGTGACAGGTTAGTTTTAGCCATGGTTTGGGTCAGGGCACAATTGTGCTGCACTTCCCTTGCTTGTTCCGCTGTTCTTGGCAAAAGTGACTGAAACAGGCAGGTTAGGATTAGTCATGGTTTTGGTCAGGGCACAGCACAGCATTCTCATGTTTAGGCCACTGTAATTCGCCAACACGGTGGTAAAATAGCACAAACCTGGTCACATGACAAAAGTGCTTTCCGGCCATCTTCAGGACCACGACATCACCTGCAAAGGCGTCACACCTCAAAGTGGAATGCACTGGTGTGTAATAAATAACGAGTCTGGTGAGTGTGTGTGTGTGTGTGTGTGTGTGTGTGTGTGTGTGTGTGTGTGTGTGTGTGTGTGTGTGTGTGTGTGTGTGTGTGTGTGTGTGTGTGTGTTTGTGTGTGTGTGTGTGTGTGTGTGTGTAAAAGCAGGAGTTTCAAGCAGTCCATTACCTTACGCTATGTGGACCCACAGCACATTACATTACAACATTGATGATGGCACAGAGTAATGACAGTGTACCCATCTGTGAAAAAGTGGTCCCTTGGGGCCCACTCTGTTACAACCCCTGGCTCAAAAGGTGCAACATGAAAGGACTCCACACGCAGACGGGATGATGGTTTTTGATATTTATTTATTAAATAAAGATAAGAAAGAATAATGTAGGTGCAACATCAATAATCATGTAAGTGTATACAAAGATGTCTAGGGGTGACCAAACTAAAAACCCAAAACGCCAAAGGGGGGGAGCTGGGAGGCCCCGCCATGACAGTGTGCTGGGGATACTCATGAACGGCGTGATGTTTTTCATGTGCGTTACCCCATTTGTGGGGGAAAACAACCCATGCAAGTCAATTGGTGATGTTGGGGTATAATAAACGAAATATATGAACCTGTAGACTAGCGTTGTTCACGCGCAACATGCCGAAAACGTGTTGTGTTGCCGGCTGTTCAAATAATATTGCCAAACAGCCGTGGCTGAAGCATGGAATGTGTTCATTTAGGCTAGCCGATGTAGCATGTAAGTCAATGAGACATTCGGTTTGTTTTCACCCATAAAGGGGCCTAACTCAAATTTAAGAGCAAAGTACCCGGATGGCCGTTCATGAGTATTTATGCGCTGCCTCATCAAGGTGCACACCTGCGCTCCATCAGATGATGAGCACGGCCACACGCCCCAACCAGACACCGCTGACAGTAGGCGGAGCTGTCCCAGGACTACCCAGTCCGTCACAACCAAAGATGCTTGAGACAAGAGGGCTTTCTCAAGTCATAACAGCGTAGTACGAAATGATGGCGAGGGGAGTACGGAAATGTTATTCACTGTGGAACAGGTCATAGGACAGCATGAATGTCTGTCAGCTGTCCTTAATTACCCCCAGCAATTACTGCTGACCAACAGCTGCCGTTACTTGGCCACAAATTATCCATCATGGTGTCGCCCCCACTGACCATGTGCAAGGGAGTACGAAAATGGCATCCATCGCACCCACTGACCAATGACCATGCGCAAGGGAGTTAATTTTCCATCCACTCGTGTCATCAGGCAACGCCCCCGTACTACACCGTGGCCAATGCATTCCCCGTCAAGAGATTGTTCTTTCTCTTGAGTTTCTTTGGTCACAACCAAAGATGCTTGAGACAAGAGGGCTTTCTCAAGTCATAACAGCGTAGTACGAAATGATGGCGAGGGGAGTACGAAAATGTTATTCCTCTTCTACGGTCAGTATTGGAAGCATCAGGGAAGCATGCAATGCCACTTCCGCGAGGGTCGGAGTGTGGAACAGGTCATAAGACAGCGTGAATGTTTGTCAGCTGCCCTTAATTACCCCCAGCAATTACTGCTGACCAACAGCTGCCGTTAATTTGGCCACAAATTATCCATCATGGTGTCGCCCCCACTGACCATGCGCAAGGGAGTACAGCAATTGTATCCATCGCACCCACTGACCAATGACCATGCGCAAGGGAGTTAATTTTCCATCCACTCGTGTCCTCAGGCAACGGACCAGTACTACACCGTGACCAATGCATTTCCCCCGGACAGATTGTTCTTCTGTTGAGTTTCTTTGGTCATGACCAAAGAAACTCAAGAGAAAGAACAATCTCTTGGCGGGGAATGCATTGGCCACGGTGTAGTACGGGGGCGTTGCCTGAGGACACGAGTGGATGGAAAATTAACTCCCTTGCGCATGGTCATTGGTCAGTGGGTGCGATGGATACCATTTTCGTACTCCCTTGCACATGGTCAGTGGGGGCGACACCATGATGGATAATTTGTGGCCAAGTAACGGCAGCTGTTGGTCAGCAGTAATTGCTGGGGGTAATTAAGGACAGCTGACAGACATTCACGCTGTCCTATGACCTGTTCCACAGTGAATAACATTTCCGTACTCCCCTCGCCATCATTTCGTACTACGCTGTTATGACGTGAGTAAGCCCTCTTGTCTCAAGCCTCTTTGGTCACAACTCTCACAAGGGGATGTGAGCGATCAGGCACATGAAGGGTTAAGGAGAATTCTGGCATTCATGGCAGAAAAGTACAGGACTTGTTGATAGGTATAAGTTTATTTACAGGTGCACAGTGAATATACAAAAAGGACTTGCAAAGACTACAAATTAAAACCAACACGAGGCTTGGTAACAACTACGTATAAAACAAAATACAAAAAGCCAAAAAGGGTTGGGGTTAGGGTTAGGGTCTTCTAAACACAAAGACAACAAAGCACCAACCCCACATAGAGCCTTCCTCCTCCATCTCTTTCTCCATAATGACAAGACTCCAGCCTATTTTATAGGGTTACCAATTGGCTGTGTCATTACCAACTGGCGAGGAAATTAAAAACATTAACATAACACCTTACAATAAATAATTTACCATTAATCAAAACAAAAAGCTGCCATTGCTTGGGATAGAATTTTTCTTTTAATTTCCCTAAAGGCACGTTAAGTGATCCGTCCAAACAGTACTCAGCTTGCATTTTTCACGTTTTTTGATCTTTATATATACGTATATAGTTAACTGATCCAAAAGTAGTGGCACCAAATGAAATGTGGTGATTTCCTATCTAGATAAAGAAGTGGCACTGTAATGAAAGACATAGTAACACATTCTGAGCACTTCGACTTCGGCGCATTGATATCCTCACTCCTAGTCCTCTTGCAGGAAGGGAGGAGGTGGGGGCTGAAACTACAAGTGATGATATCAATGTGCCGAAGTTGAAGTTCTCATATAGCCTGGGCGAATAGCCGACTGTTCACTCCGTCAGTCAGTCTGGCAAAAGTCATGAGAAATCCGTCTTCGTGGACGATGGGAGATGGTCTGATCTTACTCTATCATTTAAATTATTGAAGTTCCAAACGCAAAAGCAAACAAATAACTAAACGAAAGTGTAAATATAGTTACCTTAACCAATCAGTAACGGAGCTCGCGAGTGAGTTCTACGTCACCAGTCTCAACTATTTGCTGATTGGCTAAACACTGAGAGAACCGAGCTCGAGGCTTTTGCCAGACGATGTGCGGAGCCAAAATCTTTGGGTGGAGTACATGGATGTCGTCACCAGGCTAGTTTAAATAGGGAACACGTGGAACAATTTGGTCATTTCTAACTTGAGGCACCTAATGCTGCCCAAGGCAAAGCTGAGTCAAGCTAATGCTAACGAATTTGTGCCGTGCGAGTTTCGTATTTCTGAAACAAGATGGACTGTTCCTTTAAAAACAGCCCCCTCCACTATTTGTGATATTTGAATCTGATCCCCAGTCTTGTCCTGGTCTATTTGCAGTAGATTTCATATTTGAGTATGTTCTCCAGTCTGGTTCCTGATAGTCTATTTGCAGTAGGTGTCGTATTTGAGCCTCTTCCCCAGTCTGGTTCCTGCTAGTCTCTTGTTGAACTCCTCATCCATCTGCTGGCTCTGGGCTTCACTGAAGTGGTTCTTCCAGTCACCCACCTCACCTGGAGAAGACAGACACAGAAGTCAAAGAGCATTGAAACCAGAAGTACAGAGTGGAGTGGAGTACAGGATGGAGACTTTAGTGTTTATGACACCATTGACACCAAGGGTGTGAGACTGGGTCACAAATTCTTGAAATTGTAAGTCATCAATCGCACAGGCTTTTAGTTAATGCAGTTAGTTAAAATTAAGGTTCCATACACGTACTACATGTCCATAACTGTCCATACATACCAGACACAGCTGTGTAACATACCTTTGCGAAATACCACTTCCGTAAATTTGCCGTGGGTTTGGACGGCGCTCTCTTTCATGGCTCCAAAGGTGCTCTGATCTGCTATGGTCTTGACCTGCTCCTCTGTCAGGGGGAAGCCAAAGAACTCAGAGAGCTCCCTAATGCCACCACTGAGGTCCTGAAAGGAAACATAAGAAGAATGTGGGTATGTGTGTGTAGAGATTAGGGCTGTAACGATATTCTATCGAACCGAGAAATTGTGATACGCAGAGTCACAATACTGTATCACAATGCAAGAAGGCAGTATTGTGATACACTCTTTCAAAGTACTGTTACCTTTCATCCAAGCTTCAAATATGACTTATATTAATTGAATTAATTGATTTTACAAGATAGATTAAAAAATCGTGGGGTGTATCGAACCTCAGGTTTGAAATCATGATACGAATCGAATCGTGAGTTGAGTGTATCGTTACAGCCCTAGTAGAGATACATAAAGTGTAATTGTGCGCATTCATTCATAAGGTGTACTGTCAACCAGAATGAAATTTATATTAACAATGATTACATCTTTGCATGGATGCACAAAATGTATGTTTACGATTTGTAAGCGTGTATGTATCTGTTAACTATTGTACAGTTTAAGTTCATGCACATGGATGCATATAAGTCTGTAAGTAAATATAGGAACCCAATGAAAGTGAAAATGAGATTTGATTAAAATCATGTAAAGAGTACTGCTATACCTCTTTCATATCCTCATACGTGATCATCTTCACATTTGGTTCGTCAAACAGCTTCTCCCAGGAACAAGCATGGTCAAAGTAAGAACCGTACAGCACTGTCCAAAAAGGAAAAGAGGGATAGTTTTTTAAGATGTTTACTTCCTACAGTGAATTCTTTTTTTATAAGGTTGGGTAGGTTGCTAAATTTATACTGACTTGATTCCTCTAAAAGCAACAAAATTACTTTAGTCTAAACGTAATCCAGAGCGTTGTTGAAGTGATTCTCCTTAGGAGGTTAGATTCAAACATAGAGTCGAACGATTCCAAGTGTGATGTTTGTATGATTGTATGTCTAGTGTCCCATTTACGCGGTACAGTACTACTCACCTTCCCCACTCATGAAGTCTGAGAAGAACTTGTCCCACTCTGCGTTGGGCAGCACTGGGTTCTTATTCATGAAGTGGTAGAAAGAGACCAGAGTGTCTTTGGGGTTCCTCCAGACCACCAAAATCTTTGGAAAGAGTATACACACATTAGCATAATATCATAGAGGCAGAAAGCACAAAGGCACATAGGCAAACAGGGAGGAGGGAGGTACAGCCAAATAAATTGACATGCAGTTCATCAGGTAGGCCGACACACAGACAGACAGATACTGTATTTAGGTGAGCAGACAGACAATCTTTAGAAAGAGTTTACACTCTAGAGTAATATCATACAGGCAGAAAGCCCAAAGACATGTAGGCAAACAAGGAGGGTACAGACAGTAGCGATCCTACAATAGCTCCCCACCGGCGCCCCATCCCCTAATCATGGCCCGCCCCAACCAAAAAAGCCAGCAAAATTGGTGGTAAAATGCTTATAACTGCAGATAAAAATGTCTGTGTTGTTGCAATAGAACACGGAAATATCATGTTAATATCGCTAATTGGTGACTTTTGTGATGTCGTTGTGGGTGGAGTTTTGTGATGATCCCACCCCTTCCCAGCTGCCGCCCCAGGCAATTGCCTGGTCAGCCCGCCCCTACGACCGCCCCTGGGCACAGAGAAACAAATAGACAAGCGGTCAGACAGGCAGCCAGGCAGTCAGACGTTAAATCCCACCTTTGCTTTTTTCTGCATGAAGGAGGGGTGCATCACATCAGGGTGCAGATGAGTTGCCATTAGTCTTGGAGACGCCTCTTTTGCCAACATCTGCAAATATAAAGATTCATAACATTACACCCAATTATCAAGGGGAAATATTGTCCGTCCAATAGATAATGCAAATACAGCTTCAACCCACATATCAAGATCCACAAATAATTTTGCCTTATTTCGTGCCAAGACCATTGTTATAACACCAAGGAAGTATGTTGTAAAAATGCTCTTTGCACTTTAGCTGCGCCAGGAGTGTGGTGTCACTTCTGCCATAGTTTTAGTAATATAAACCCCCCCCCCCCCCCCCCCCCCCCCCCCCCCCCCCCCCCCCCCCCCCCCCCCGCCCCCCCATGTGTATATGTTGTATGTGTATTTCAGTCAAATGTCAAACATTTTATTTATTTCTTTGTGAAACCTACATGTGTTTTTTAGACTCCATGTTTATGTGTCATGTGTCTTGTGGTTCTGATGTAAGGACAGCCATCTTCTCTTTTATACTGCAAACCCAGTTTACCTTCGGGTACCAATAAAGTTGAACTGAACTGAACTGTTTTTTGTGTATTTCAGTGTTTCGGACCACAATGGCTACGTTAACATGAAGTTTTTAGTAATGAGAAATGATCCTGACATAATGGGTTCTATTGTGAAGATGAGGGTGAGACAAACATACCAGCTGGCGAGAGTCATGTTAAAGGGGTATGCCACTATTTTGGGGCTTAATACAGTTAAAATCGTTGGCCAGGGTTTATAAAGGTGGTTAAGTGTCTTATTTTTCATGTAAGCCGTTGTCTTGCTTTAAGAGAAGTTAAAAGAGGGAGCTTGTCGCTAAGCTAGTGAAAGTCAATGGATCCGTGTAGCAAGCTACAATGCTACACGGATTCATTGACTTTCACTAGCTTAGCGACATATTCCCTCTTTTAACTTGTCTTAAAGCAAGACAACGCTTAACATTAAAAATAAGACATTTTTCCACCTTTATAAACCCCAGCCAACGATTTTAACAGTATTAAGCCACAAAATAGTGGCATACCCCTTTAAAGGGACACTGTGTGAGATTTTTAGTTGTTTATTTCCAGAATGCATGCTGCCCATTCACTAATGTTACCTTTTTCATGAATACTTACCACCAGCTTCAAATTCTAAGTATTCATTATGACTGGAAAAAACGCACTTTTCATAAATGAAAATGGGGATCTTCTCCATGGTCCGCCATTTTGAATTTCCATTTTGAATAGCCATTTTTAGATGCAAAAAAGACTCTACTTGGACCATACTAGAAAATATTTGTTTATTACTCAGTAAACTTTCATGTAAAGATCAAATTTGGCAATAGGCAGCCCAGTTTCAATGAGCAGCATAGTTGCAGTACCTTTTTTGACCATTTCCTGCACAGTGTCCCTTTAAAGAGAAATACCATTCTAACAAATCTTATCATCCCTATCATCTGACTTTAGGGCTGGACTGGTAACGTGGCATACAGGGTATTTTCCCAGTGAGCAAAACAGTTCCCAGGGGACAATACGCTTTTCTTTTGGTCACACCCTGATGAAGACCCTGTGTGGTTGAAACCGGTTGGCGTTTTTAGTTATGTACCCCAGTTAAAATAAAGGCTTTTTAAACTACTAAACACCATACTACTCCTTGTCTCTATGCAAGAGTCGCCTGAAGTAGGCCCAACGGCCAACAAGTTTTGAAGAATGGACTTTGTCGTTTAACTTCAAGTGCACCAGCATCAGAGTATACTGTCTAACAAAGAAGAGCGCTCAGCATCTCTTCCTTATAACACTTTTCTTTTGTTTGTTTATTTGTTTCTTAGGGACTGCTGGCCCTCAGTTTAGAGGGGGCGGGGGGCCCATTGGTCCATCTTCAACATAGACAGGGGGAGGATAAAGCAGGATATAGTATCAAAACGCCTTGCATGTGTGAGGGGGCCCAGTTTAAGCCAAAAATGTCCAGGTGTACTTTCGGTCCCAGCTCAGCTCTGGTTGAGTTTGTGTAGTGCAGTGATTCTCAAAGTGTGGTCCGGGGACCACTAGTGGTCCTAGCCGGAGCTTAGGTGGTCCGCAAGGGGATTTCTATTTTACCATGACAAGCTACTGTAGCAGTATGCTATACATGTAACATTATTGCAAAGTTAAACATAGCATTTTCAGCACAATAAGACACGCTTGTGAATGTGGATAAAAAAGTAAGTGCTCTGCATCGAAATTAGCAGCGTCATATTAGCACCCATCAACTGTCAATTCAGTTGACAACCGGTCCCTGAACATATGTGGGGGGACAAAGTGGTCCTCGGTCTGAAAAAGTTTGAGAAACACTGGTGTAGTGGGTGAGGTTGGTGTGAGTACCAGAGAAGCTGACAGGGGGGGACAAAGGGGTCAGTTGTCCCAGGCCCAGGGAGAGACAGGGCCAGATTTGCGTACTCATTACATTACATTAGATTGCATTTGGCAGACGCTTTATAACCAAAGCGACTTTCAAAAGAGGACATAATCAAGCCAACATCACTAGCAAATACAAAGTGCACAGGAGATATACAGAACAACAAGTGCAGTTGCAAAGAGGGGTTAGTTTTTTTTTTTTTTAAATTATAAAGAGTAAATAACGAGTACACACACACAAAAATACACACACACTCAAACTAAACTAAACTAAACATCATGTCGAGAGTCTGCCCTGAGGCAAGGCCAGCTCAAGCATTAGTCTAGTAGATACTCTCGAAAGAGGTCCTCATGACATTGTATGTATCCGGTGGGGGGGTTGGGCTTTTACAGGACTTTTTCATGTGCCCAGTCAACGCTGTCAGCGACCCTGGTTAGGACACACACCCTCTGCATGACGGACAGATTGTTTATCCAATCACATGCCAGGGTTTTCATAAAGGAGCCTCATAGAAAATTGTGTAGGTTTGTGGGGGGCAAATGGTAAATGGGGGGCCAGATGGTATCGTGAAGACCAAAGCGAAACATATAATTCCAGCTGGCGAGAGTCAGATACACACCTTCAATGCCGTGGCACAGTGCGCTAAGCCCCCCGCATTTGGGCTTGCATGCCCATGGGGACCCTGGTTCGAGTCCCATATCTCATATCTCTCTCTCATGTCCTGTCTCCTCTCACACTATCCTGTCATAATAAAGGCCCCAAGCCCCCAAAACATACTTGAAAAAAGGACACACACCTTCTGCATGTCTGGATTTAGAAACTCAATATGAGGAGGCCCATCTGGAAACTTCTTCTCGCTGGACGTGCTGACGATCTTCCGCAAAACACCCACCATCCAGTTAAACCCTGAGGTGGAAACACAGCACAAGACACATTTCACTGCATGTTGTATGCTTATACTTGTGTGTTCTTATGGAATATTGGAAAAGATTTACGAGCAATCTGGTGCCCTTCGAAGAACAGAAGTTGCATAAGACCCCTGCTGACCGAGTCAGTGTTTCACAAAGGCGGGGAAAGAGGAGAAGAGAAAAGAGGAGACGCAGACAAATAGAGAGTTATGCAATGAGGTACTGTTTATGTGTGGCCTAGTGCTGTGTGTCCCTCTGGGCTTTCCATACATTCCAGGAGGCATTGTGTGTTCATTGTGTCTATACTATCAGGATTCTGATTACTGTATCATTCTTCTCACAGGATACTGACGTGTGTGTGTGTGTGTGTGTGTGTGTGTGTGTGTGTGTGCGTGCGTGCGTGCGTGTGTGTGTGTGTGTTTAGACATACTTTATTCATTATATGTTTGTAGCAAGTCTGTTGTTTCTGTCCTTAATTGTTTGTCTCTTGCTCCCCACTCGTAACATGAATGGACATGAATTCAAATGAGCTATCTCCCCACATAGTGTCGGCCCAGTGTTGGCTCAGTTACTGCTATCTGACAGTCATTGTCTATGAATTGGCCTTCCAGTGAAAGTGGGATACAACATAGTTAGGGGGTTTGAGTGGGGGTGGGGGATGGGAGGGGGGGTTCGAACGCACCCCTCGAATCCCCCCTGGCTACGGGCCTGCACACACACACACACACACACACACACACACACACACACACACACACACACACACACACACACACACACACACACACACACACACACACACACACACAATCTATCTCTCTCTCTCTCTCTCTCTCTCTCTCTCTCTCTGTCTCTCTCTCTCTCTCTCTCTCTCTCTCTCTCTCTCTCTCACACACACACACACACACACACACACACACACACACACACACACACACACACACACACACATGCACACACACACACACACACACACACACACACACACACACTCTCTCTCTCTCTCTCTCTCTCTCACACACACACACACACACACACACACACACACACACACACACACACATGCACACACACACACACACACACACACACACACACACACACACACACACACACACACACACACACACACACACACACACACACACACACACACATTCATCCATCACCCTTAGGGGCCTATCGAGGAAGTCTGTTGAGCAACCCTCACAAAATTCCCAGTCTTGCTGCAACACAGCTGTGTAGCCGTAGCCCAGTACTGACCACAGTTTAGTTACATTCAGAGTTATATAAAGTAGACATAGAAGTACTGTTATAAATGTAATTACAACGCTAGTAGTATGATGTTACATTGCTGATACATAGCACTTATACTTTTACCTTATACAACTCTGGTTACTTTATATAACACTGATGCTTTTGTAGGAATTTGTACTGTGATATATGGATGGTACAATGTGTGTTACTACATGTGTATGCTGCTGGACAGAGATGTATAAAGTACTGGAGAAAAGTAGTGGAGTAGAAGAAGTACCAGTATCATCTTGTCAAATGACTTGAGTAAAAGTCAAAAGTAACCTTTCCTTACCTTACTCAAGTAGAAGGACAAAAGTATTAAACATGTGTTGTACTTAAGTAAAGCAAGTAGAAGTATTGCAAGTTTTGCTACTTGAGTAAAAAGTAGAAGTAGAAGTAAAAGTACTGCATTAAAAAAAAAATGGGGGGGGGGGGGAGTCAGTCAAAAGTTTGAATACCATTTCGTTTATTAGAGTTCTGTACTTATGAAGTGCAAATACCATTAGTTTGTTATTAAAACAGCTTTGTAACACAAGTTCAGTTTTTAAGAAAACATAGGGCAGTAGTTTTACTGCTTAAAACATATGAAATGAATTCTCTTTTTGTCCCTAAAAAAGGAGAATATTGAATTTAAATAGGGCCAGGGATGGCAGCCGTCATCCTCATCCTCCTCGCCGCAATGTGAGGTGGTTGGTGTCGTTGATGTTGATGGCGATACCTCGTCTGCCTCATCCATCTTGCCAACATGCTAGTCTCAATGCCAACTGAGCGTCACTGATCGCGCCAAAAGACATGCTTGAGAATGCGATCTGCTTTTATTTCCCTATACTGACCGTGAACACGTTCCATCATATCTGGTGATGACAGAGCCATCTAGCGCTCGGGCATAGAAAAATATATCGGAGTAAAAGTATTAATTTCATCAGAAAAATGTATTGCAGTAAAAGTACAAGTATGAGGAAAAAAATATTACTCAAAAAAGTATAGATACTGCAGTTTAGTACTTAAGTACAGTACTTCGTTACATTTACTTCGTTACAATACATCTGTGCTGCTGGACATGTGTGTTGATGTCAGTTGGCAATATGTTAAAAACTGAACTGAACTAAAAAGTGCCCTGTCATCAGGTATGGGACAAGTCAAGGATAGTGTGAGCAATACAACTACATGTTGACTTTGATGTCCTTCTGGATCAATAAAATGTCTTATACCCCACTTATTATACTCCACTTTCAGCAGAGACTCACCACACATGAGTAAATATTACAGTATGTCATATCTGGATCTGTGCTCTGTGTGCTGTTGGACAACTTAATTTCAATCACAATCACAATCATCGCTATAAAGCATCTCTATTCGATTCTACTCTAATGTACATGATAAAATCTCTACCCTCCTGGGGGGTCCTCATAAGCATATCTAGGTATGAGGGTCAGGTTGATTTTAGGGTTTAGGTTTGAGGCTCTGTTACAGCAATGACCTATTAGTGGGTTAGTATTAGTTGTTGACAAAACTGATCCGTTTGCGACCATACTTGTACCAGAGTGAGTAGAGAGAGAGAGGTTCCATTGGCCCATTGTTTCCGGGTTCTATTATTGCAAGGGGGTGGGGGGAGGGGAATCCCCTTTTAGCAGACCTAGGCAGACCTAAGGACTGTTCTATTCAAGCTACTGAATACTGCTAGGAGTATTATGACACGGCCCTTTAGGCAGACCGGAACCTGGTCATGTTAGGTAATCATAGCAACCTATTACATTGGCATATCTCTATAAACTTAAAGAATCTCTGCTTGTACTCACCACACTTTGGGTAGGCCACCAGCACCACATCTTCCGGTCGCGCGTCCAGCGTGCTAAGGGCCTCCAGGTTCTCGAGGGGGCTCATGATGGTGGGGTACAGCAGGCCTTTGTACCTAAAGACCTTCTCCTCATCCGTAAGGGTCTGCGCCAGGTTCATGGCCCTCTGTCTCCATTTCAACACCAGCTCCTCAGGTGTCTCTGCTTGGCTCATTGTTGCTTGATTCCCTTGCTAGGAAGCAAGTTGTTTGCTCGCTCGCTTGTTGGTTTGGAGGCTCAAATAGTACAGCAAGAGTAAGCAAGCAAGTTAGAAAGATGGATGATGTAAGGGGTGAGAAGAAAAAGGGAAGTTTCGTTGGAGCAGGGAGAGAGAAGAGAGAACAGAAAGAGTGTTGCTCAGAGCTCAAGAGAGAGATGACCACGCTGAGAGGCTGGCATTTAAATTGAGAGGGGAGGAGAGAGTTGATTTTAGAGAGAAAAAAAGTCTCGAACAAAAAATGAGAGTAAGAGAGAGGGGGTGGAGGAGGAAATTCCTAGAGAGAGATTTAAAGGAAAAGAGCATGAGCGTGAGACCTTGTGTTTGGTTCGCACGAGGGTGTGCGTGCGAGTGCGTGTTTGATTGTGTCCTAAGGGCCATGCAGGAGTTCCCGCCTACTGTGATAAGGCTAGAGGTGTGTGTGTGTGTGTGCGTGTGTGTGTGTGTGTGTGTGTGTGTGTGTGTGTGTGTGTGTGTGTGTGTGTGTGTGTGTGTGTGTGTGTGTGTGTGTGTGTGTGTGTGTGCGTGTAAAAGTAGGAGTTTCCTGCAGCACATGACATATCACACAGTGTTGGCCCAAAGCCATTACTGTACTCAGCCATTACCGTACTCTCTTATTTACCAATGAACTGTTTTTTTTGTGTGTATGTGTGTTTTGTTGTGTTTTTTTTGTCATTTAGTTAGTTATTAATTGTTGTCTGTCTCTATTTTATATTTTTTGTGTATGATCAAGAAAAGATGTCTTTCTTTTCTTCTTTTATATATACGTAGCCCTGTTTTTGTCTGTTTTAGTGTGTGTTTCCCCAAGAAAAGAAGTTTATCTTTTCTTCGTTTTATATGTTGTTTTGTATGTTGACGTCTTGTTTGTGATTTTTTTCTGTGTGGACCCCAGGAAGAGTAGCTGATATGTTTATCAGCTAATGGGGATCCTAATAAAATATCAAATATCAAATACTTAACAATACTGTTGATGGCACAGAGTAAAGACACTCTACCCACAACATAAATGAGAGCACAAATTATGGGTTGTGTGGAATATGACACATCGTGTGTATTATTTGGTTAAAATGCTGTGTTTGACACATTTGTGTAAAAATTTGCACATTAATATTTCTCATCCTAAATGTATTTTAAATTTACAATGTAGCCAAATACTCATCGCAAACCAGTACTGTGGTTTGAATATTACACAAAAATATTTTTTATTTCTTTGATTCCTTGTTCTTACACTTAACTACCCCTTTCTTACACACATCTATAAATGACACAAAATGTGTTGTCCCTGAGCACACACATTCAAATATGTTGTCCCTGAGCAAACACATTTTGTGTCATTTCTGACACAGTACTTTTTAGTGTCAGTAGGGTACTATCGCTGTGTAATTACACTTAGGTATTTGTAAAACAACTGAATTTCAGGATTACTTCAGGATACTACATCGTGTAAATCAACTTCAACTTTTCAATTGTATTGTCCCCAAAAGGGGCGATTAGGTGTGTAGATAGACAGCAACAACATATAAGGCATACTACAGGACAGACATAAATTATATAGTAATATGTCTTTAAGGTCAACCTCACCACAGCCATTCAAATGCTTCAGGATTTTTTTTTTTGTCCACAATTGTTTCCAAGTTCCTGTGTTAGGTACTTGGCCTCAGGTTAAACTTGGCTAATGGCTTGGGGATTAGACACGGCATCATTACAATAACACATATTTCATATGTGTTCTCAGATGATGCTTTGTTTGTATATATAAAAGTCTAGGCAATATTTTGGTTGTTCCATATGATCTGCACATGTTAATATTCAAATTTAACAATATGGTTTAGTTCTGTTCTTATTTTAATTCATATTCATACTCATATATTGTCCTATGTATCAAAGTATCATCAGAGAACAAGTATGAAACACCTTACAAGGAACGAAAGAACAGGGGCAGAAACATCTGAAAGTACTTTGCATGCTTTTGCTTTATAGGAAAATGCCACAAACCAGATAAGTTCATGAAATGTTTTTATTTTATGGGTAATACACACACACATTCTTATTGGATTTCAGCTATACTACATTGTTACAAACTGTTTACCTTCTACAAACCTCCTAATCAAAATTGTAACATACATACAGTATCCTCCTGGAATAACAACAATGTACACTGCTGGAAAAGAAAGGGTACATGAAACCATCTTATTACAAAGTAAATTGAAAATGAGTCTTCTTCTCTATTTGCAGTAGGTGTCATATTTGAGTCTGTTCTCCAGTTTGGTGCTAGTCTATTTGCAGTAGGTGTCATATTTGAGTCTGTTCTCCAGTTTGGTGCTAGTCTATTTGCAGTAGGTGTCGTATTTGAGCCTCTTCCCCAGTCTGGAGAAGACAGTCACAGAAGTTAAAGAGCATTGACATCAAAAGTACAGTGTTGCTCAAATCTTTCTGTGGTGAAATGTGTTCTCTCCTGACAGGATGTCTACACTTCCTTATTTTGTCACCAATACTGTAACACTCCCTGAGGGAGAGAGGGAACTAATCCTGTGTTACAAAAGAAAGATTTAGTGATCCAGCATGGGTTTTTGGTTTCATACGTGCTGTACATGAGTAACTCCAACAGCAGTTGGCAGAGCCGTGTCGAGTAAATTAGAAATTGAATCTGTTAAAATAACTGATAAACCACAGCCGATCTGCTTACATATGTACTGAGCGCCCATGAAAAATCATTGTCAATGTAATGTTTAATGCTTCATTTCACTTAATATTCTAATTCTGTGGGACTTGCCGTCCCCAAGACATTTGCTGACCGTATTGTTTGCCTACTGTGTGCCTAGCCCCGGCCCTGGTAACTAGATACAAATACATCACATTGTGACTGCTCTCTATTGTATTCTACCTCATACGGCTAGTGGCGATCCAACACTGATTTACTCTCCGAGCAGGCTGCCTGCCGATGGTCACCCTCACCCCACCCCATGCAAATTCCTAAAGCTACAGCTGGAAGGCGTTTCACCTTTTGACCCACCTGAGCAGTGAAACACTGAAAAGATGAGTAGTTGGAGCTGTGGCCTAGTTAGGGAGGTGGTATTCGGCTCAGAGGGTTTCGGATTTGAACCCCTCCCTTACCAATAGAATTTGTGTCCCTACACCTTCATCCATGATTGTAGTGAATGAAAGTACTACCCCACATTGCTCCAGGGACTGTGACTAATATCTTGTAACCATTTTTTTAGTTGCTTGAATGAAAGCGTAATGTAATGTAATGTAATGTAATGACCTGGGGTGTGTTTCTTTTCAGCATCTTTGTTAACCAAGTTAGTAACTTACTTGGTTGCAATGTAATTTCCCATTCACTAATATATACGTAGCTAATAAGTGGTTAGCAACAATGCTTTTGAGAAACAGGGTCTTGAATGAGTGAGAATCTTCACGGCTAGACACAGAACTGGCCTAAAGTCTGCATAGTCCTTTTTCCAAGTTTGCATAGTCCTATTTCCAAGTTTGCATAGTCCTATTTCTGGATTCTCCACAACCACATACCACTATAAGCTTTAATCTGACTACCTTTGATCATTTAGATGCGGACTGTTAGGCTTATCTGTGGAGCATGTCGCATGTTGAGACTTGTACAGTATGAAGTGACTGACAATGTATAGAACAAATACGCACACAAGACCAAGGGGCAGATTTCAGGACTCAGGACCAAAG
Organism: Engraulis encrasicolus; assembly: GCF_034702125.1. Lineage (NCBI taxonomy): Eukaryota > Metazoa > Chordata > Actinopteri > Clupeiformes > Engraulidae > Engraulis > Engraulis encrasicolus. The sequence goes on along the minus strand of NC_085857.1, from coordinate 11,842,283 downwards.
AACTGAGAGATCAACTTGATGGATCCACTGAGGTCATGATACAAGAGAAAAAAACAAGATATTGTGAACAGAGATACTTAAATATAGTACAGTATGTAAATTGCATGTATGGCTTTGAGGAGTTGTAAGCAATGTGCAGTATTTGTAATAGTTGTATATAAATGTAGGCATGATGTTCTGAGGCCTTCACTAAACAGGACAGTGAAGACCAGACAGGAAATTAAGTGGGATAGAAAGATGGGGTAAGGTTGGGAATAACCCAGCTGGCCAGATTCAAACCTGTGTCCTCATGCACAGTATGGATAGGTAAATTTTTTGTAGCTTGTTTCAGGTGTCTTACGGTAGGGACACATACACGCGAATTTGCGAACTTTGCCATTCATTCCTATGAGAGAGGCGAAGGCAAGCGATGACAAGCGTCAGCAAGCGAACAGGAGCGAAGCGAAGCGAAATTATTAAAGAAAGTTTAATGCTATGCAAATGAGGAGCGAATTTGCCTGCCACGGCCCAATCAAATCAACAACATAACTGTTCCATTCCATTTGATTCGCCGCGACGACCTGATGACGGTTGGATTTCGCCTCTCTTTGCTTCGAGTGCTTCGCCTCCTATGTGTCCCTACCGTTACATGTTTCAGCTCCTCATACGTGATGGTCATGACATTGGGGTCATCGTAGAGCTTCTCCCAGGCCTCGGCATGGTCAAAGTAGGAGCCATAGATCACTGTAAATGGAAAGGTTTAAGTCCTGGATAGAACAGTCTATAAAGGCATGCACAGTATTTGCAACATGTGGACCATCACCATTCTACCAAGTCAATTTCCCATGTCCCAAAACACCCTCTGCAATTTTCACAGTACCTTTATTCACAACATTACAAAGTTTAAAAAAAAAAACATTTCTGAAAATAGGGGCCCACGAGGGTGCGGACCCCACCAGGAATTGCCCGCTATGCCAGATGGCCAGTCCAACCCTGTACTGGTGACATACTTGATTGTTGAAGGGGTATCCCAACTCGTAGTGGTTGTGATTCAAGCCCTATCCCTTGCTCCATTGGAAGGGACAAGGGGAAGGGACTGTACTTATAGTCTGGAGGGAATTTGTGGATTTTCATAACAATTGTTCACTTTGTGACAAGTTTCTGATTTTTTGCAAGGTGTTAGGTATGGGTCTGAGGTTTCCAAAAATCATTGGAGGCAAGTTGGCGGCGCCCCCTACTGGCCGGTATCCATTACTTTCAAAATGGCCCCTGCTGAAAAGAAAATGGGTTGTATCCTACCTTATTATGGTCTGAAAATGTTGTAGGGTGCAGCTTTTCCCATTTCACTAAATAAAATGAGTGTTATGTAAACGCCATATTACTATTTGAAGGTAATTTCTCGAGAAATAACTGGTCATGGTCAATTTTTGCTCTAAAAATGGTCCATATTACCAAAATCAAGGTAAGCTGTGTTCAGAAACCAATGGTCAATGACTGAATTTGTAGGTGTGTTATTGCAGCTGGCTATCACAGGCAATTGAAGAATGAATGAGTTTCGATTGCGCCGCCTAAAATAACGACTAAAATACAAGTCATAATACAGGAACAATAAAATACTGTGAAGTCCCAGTAATATCTAACCGAACAAAAATACACTCATTTACAGTGTTGCTGTGTACTGTGCACATTACAGTAAAATACTCAAAATAATTGACAGTGATGTGCTGTGAAATTTTGCAGTTAATTACTGTGACACCACGGTAATTCTTAACAGCGTAATATAAACCGTTTTTTTTTTTAAATAAAAAGTGACCATGACCACACAAATGACATGAAAATGACCTTAAAATAGTAATAAAGAATTGCCATAACAATTATTTCATTGAATGAAATGGGAAACATTGGACTATATAACAATTTCAGACAAAAAAAGGTGAAATAAGGCCATTTGTCTCCACTGATTTGTATCCACTGATTTTTTTAAAACCTTATACATAAACACTCTGCCAAAAACCAGAAACGTCTCAAGAAGTGAACGATTTCATAAATTTCAAAATTTTCATAAGAATTGTTCACTTCTTGACAAGTTTCTGGTCCCACTTGGCTTCACCCTCCACGACTGAGGTACCATTAGCATGCAACTATTCCATCACACTCTTCTCTTGAAGTGCTGTTCTCTTCAAACCTGTTTTCCGATCCGCCTTACATACCCCCCTAAAACACACGTGCTGTGCATATGCTGTACCTCAGAATTATTGATAACCAATGTTGTTCTTGTCGACTTCATTTGTCAAGCGATTTGTGAGTTAAGTGCATGCAAAACTATGTACCGGTAATTATTTGGACTACACAACAGAAGTCGCATGTCTGACGTGCAGGCACTTCAGCCGCGGTGCAGCGGTTGGGCTGGATATGCACCTTCAGCCTCTGTTCATGTCAAATACTTGAGGCACAGGTTGTAGTCTTTTACACAGTTTTGCACAAAAACTAAAATAAGCTTTCTTGCCGAAAATGAGCGGTCTTACGACATCAATCGAAACCTTTAAAATTCACTGCTATCATATTATGTGAAATCTAGAGCACATGTCAAACGGAACTAGGATTTAGCTTGACTCGCTCCATTCACCTCCATTCGAAATGTTGCTAGTTACAGCCCCAGAAGAAGGGCGTGACTTACATAGGTGCCCCATGTTGATTGCGAAAATGGCATTGGTCAGTCTTGCTTCAGCTGCATCAAGTAGGCTAATACAACAAGCACTAGCAATACTAAAAGCTAGCTCTCAAAGCAAAGTATAATTTGCAACACTCAAGTCGTCAAGTGAACTTTATTGTCAAAATCTATGTAACAGGGTTAACACAGAAGTGCCCTCTTGGAACAGTGTGAAGTGTACAGTTCCTGGATGGCTGGTATGGGTGATCTGATGATCTTTTCTGCTGTCATCACCAGCCTCTGTATAGTGCCTACTCAGTGGTGTAGTCTACGTAGAACGCGGGTATACGGAGTATACCCACTTCTAAATTTCAGGGATTTCAGTATACCCACTTCAAATTGATTGATCCATTGATTTGAATAGCACAAATATATACAGTATACCCACCATAAAAAGTAGACTACACCACTGTGCCTACTTGTCTCTAGCTAGACAACTGCCATGCCAGATGGAGAGACTGCTGGTCAGGATGATCTCAATGGCACCTCTGTAGAAGCTGGTGAGTGCAGATGTGGGGACGTCGGCTCTTCTCATCCTCCGCAGGAAGTGGAGTTATGTCTGCGCCTTTTTGACTAGGGCTGTGGTGTTGGTAGTCTTTGTGAGGTCATTGGTGATGTGCACTCCCAGGAACATTGTGCTGACTCCACAGCACTTCCATTGATGATGATTGGGATGTGTGTTGGTTGTTTTTTCCTGAAGTACAGTTATGTCTTTTGTTTTGTTGACATTGAGAAGCAGGTTGTTCCTCTTACACCAGTTGATGAGTTGCTGTACCTCCTCTCTGTACTCTGAATCATTGTTGTCTCTGATTAGGCCCACCACTGTTGTATCATCAGCAAATTTGAGGATGTGATTCATTTCAAATCTGCCACAGCATTCGTGGGTCATCAGCGTGAACAGAAGGGGAGATAGCACACATCCTTGTGACAGCCCGGTGCCAATGATGGTGGTCACTGAGGAGTTCTTGCAATGCTAACTCTCACTGTCTGTGGTCTGTTTGTGAGAAAGTCCAGCAGCCAGTTGCACAGTGAAGTGCTGATGCCTATTGTACTCAGTTTGTCCATTGGATGTTGAGGGATTACTGTGTTGAACGCAGAGCTGAAGTCGATGAACAGCATCCGTGCCTGACTGTTTTTGTGTTCCAGATGAGCCTGGCAGTGGTGGAGAGTGAATGGATCCAGAGTAGGGGGGAGGATAACCAGCAATATGCAACAATACCAGAAGTAATGGCACATGCCTTGGAGAGCAGAGCAAAAAATAGGCCATTAAAGCAAGCTTTCACAAAGAAGAGGTTGAGAGTCCAGGTTTACAAGTGCGAGGGTACCGTCTGACCAGAGTGATCAGACAGTTTGCAGGTGAGGCAGTAACATCTTCTAGTTTTCAGGGAAACCAAAGCACCGATTGAGTTTTAATTGGGCTGCCTGTTGCAAGCAGGAGTGTTACAGGTTCTTAAAATGTTTCAATCATTCACCCTTTCATCAATTTAACAAAAATAGCATAGTCTATCAAAAGGTATGTGCAATGTGCTATTTGTTGTGTTGCATTTAAAAAAATTAAGGAGCCATGTACACTATCCTACACCAATGAGTATGGTCCGTGACTGCCATCCAGCTGCAATACCACCCCTATAACTTCAATCACAGGTAATTGAAGAATGAACGTGTGTCAAACAAGCTGCCTAAAATAACTTGCCTAAAACACAAATCATAATACAGGAACAAATGGAATACTGGGAAGCTCGAGGAACATCTAAATGAACAAAAACAACAATAATACAGCAATTTACTGTACACCTGCACAGAGTGGTTGTGTACTGTGCAAATTGCTGTAAAACACTAAATCATTGAGCTAGAAATTTGGGATGAGATTTTACAGTTAATGACTGTGATACCCTGGTAATTCTCAACAGTGCACCATTTTTCAACAAAAAACTGACTATGACCACACATTTGATGTGAAAATGAGCTTCAAATGGTAATATAGTATTGGCATAACAACCATTTCATTAAATAGATTGTAAAATGTCGGATTATAGAACAATTTCAGACAAAAATCAGGCAAAATAAGGCCATTTTGCATTTTATGGATAACGGCCAATAGGGGGCGCCGCCAATTTGCCTCCAATGATTTTTGAAAACCGTAGACCCATAGCTAACACCCTGCCAAAAATCAGAAACTTGTCACGAAGTGAACGATTTTCACAAATTCCCTCTAGACTATTAACCCTGTGCTAATGTAGGCTACTTTGTTAAACTTTGGCTTTTTTCGCACACCTCAGCTGGCAGGTGCGTCGGAGATGGCACCATGGGTCACTCAGCAATAGTTAAAGAAACTCCCGCACACTGACCATTTCGCTCTTCTTTCTTTAATAAACGACGTTTCGGTACTAGACCTTCATCAGGAGATTGCCCGATGAAGGTCTAGTACCGAAACGTCGTTTATTAAAGAAAGAACAGCGAAATGGTCAGTGTGCGGGAGTTTCTTTAACTAATGTAGGCTACTTTAAAAAAAAATCTAACTCTACTTGGCATCCGCACATATTGTTCTGTATACATGTATTTCCTGTGAACTTTTTATGTATGAGTGTTGTAGACTGTGATTATGTCGTCAATTGTAAGTCATTAGAGATTTCATTAGTGATAAGTGAATGACTTTGCAGTCTTGGTATATTATTTGATAATTACACTTAAAACCCTACTGTACTTTGGCCTTAGCCAAACCACACACTCCTGCCCTTCTACCAGCTAGGCTACACACAGCGGATTTCATTAATGATAAGCCAAAATGTAAACCTGCCTGCTCTTGATAAACCTGTCTGCTTTCTTTGCTTTCTTTGTTCCGTATCAAATGATCCTGACCATGACTATACATTTTTGGAGGCTGTGGAAAGTTTTCTGTAGGTTAACGTGTCCTTTATTTGTTTAGGGTTGTGGCTCTTAGCATTCACTGAATGCATTTGCCAAAGCAGTTCAAAATATAAAAATCAAACAATTATTTTTCATTCCACATGCATGCTGTAAAGCTATGTGTGGTCATTTACGGCAAACTGCCTCCAGTACCTTCCTATACATTAATAGGAAAAAATACTATGTAAATATTAAATATAATATATAATAATATATTTACTAACTTCAATCTTATAGTATAAGATGTGCTAATTAGTGTGCATTGAAATTATGGATGATTCAAATGAAAATTGAATCTGTGAGGTCCTAACCTTCTCCTTTCATGAAGTCTGCGAAGAACTGATTCCATTGCACACAGGGCAGCTGGGTTCTTCTCCATGAAGTGGTAGAATGACACCAGCGTATCCTTGGGGTTCCGCCACACAACTAGAATCTAGAACACACATGGGGGGGTCACCATGGATGGATTGATACTTCTGTACAAAGGATCCCATGCATTCAGAAAGTTAACAAAATCCTGCTTGAATGCCTTGCAGTTGTCCACTTAAACCATGCAATTTCTATTAATTTGTGCATCTTAGCACCTCTGGCATCACTGATGTTTGTTAGTCTTTACCAGTGGTGTAGTCTACGTAGAACGCGGGTATACTGAGTATACCCACTTCTAAATTTCAGGGATTTCAGTATACCCACTTAAAATTGATTTATCCATTGTTTTGAATAGCACAAATATTTACAGTATACCCACTTCAAAAAATGCTCAGTATACCCACCATAAAAAAGTAGACTACACCACTGGTCTTTACTTTCTGACATCAGCCTCTGCACCTCTAACAGTGGATCTAGAACACACGTTGGGGTCACAATGGATGGACAATGGTAAGGGTATTGGCTACATAAGCAGTGCATGCACATCCAATTAAGCAGGAAGTGGAGTAGACCAAATCATAAAAGAAAGGAGAAATATCCACACTGTTGCTGCTCCTGGTGACAAAGACCACATAAGGGTCAAAATACTGTGCATAGTAAACCGAGAGCAGCAACCAGCATTCAATGTGTGGATCTTTCTTCTTTTTTTGAAGGGTGTAGCCTCAATATTCACATTGAGAAAGTTACAGTAACACAATCCTACTCGAATTCCTTCTGTTTGTCCATTTCACCCATGCAGTTTCTATTTCTTCATGCATATCTTTGTGACCTCTGTGATTTTTGATGTGAGTTGGTCTTTACTTTCTGATATTATGATCTGCACCTCTGACAATGGTTGCAAAAGAGAATGGGTACCTATCATCTTGCATCAATTCAAACAACAAGCCACAAGCATGGGACAGTCATGGGTGAGCGGTTAGGGCGTCAGACTTGCATCCCAGAGGTTGCCGGTTCGACTCCCGACCCGCCAGGTTGGTGGGGGGAGTAATCAACCAGTGCTCTCCCGCATCCTCCTCCATGACTGAGGTACCCTGAGCATGGTACCGTCCCACCGCACTGCTCCCCATGGGGCGCCACTGAGGGCTGCCCCCTTGCACGGGTGAGGCATAAATGCAATTTCGTTGTGTGCAGTGTGCAGTGTTCACTTGTGTGCTGTGGAGTGCTGTGTCACAATGACAATGGGAGTTGGAGTTTCCCAATGGGCTTTCACTTTCTTCCAAGCAGACAGACAGACGGATGACCCTTGTTGATTTTTAATACTTAACCTTGGCCTTCTTTTTCTTGAACGATGGGTGCATGGCATCTGGATGCAGGTGAGTTGCCATCAGCCTTGGAGGATTCCTCCTTTGATACCACCTACAGCACCAAAAACAAAAAAGGACAATCCACCATTGCCTCTTTTCCACTGCAGGTTTTCTGGTAGGCCTACAGCTCGTCACAGCATGACTCGGCCACCACTTTTTGCTCTTTGAATAGACACGACACAGGTCGTAAAAGAAAGTGTTAACTGTTATTACCTTTTACCTGGCGGTTGTAGCAGCAGGGGGCAAACAAAATGAGGCATCTCACGTCTGCCTCTATACTGTAAATATTTGGGGGTTTTGCCCCTATTTGCACTGCAAAGTGATGACTTTCCTCTTATGAACTGAACATCAACACCACATTTTAGCCCAGCCCCTGAGTCAAATGATGCCAGTTGTAGCTGTAGTATATCCTAATTATCCTTTCGTCTCTGAATGTGTTGTCTCCTCCCAATAAGGTGATGATTACACAGAAACGGACAACAACAAGAGCAAAAGGTTCAGAGGTCTCTGAAGAGATGCCACTGTGCATGAGTGGTGTGGGAATGTAAAACATTTATTTGAAATCACATCCTGCACAATTTCAATTCCAGTCCACCGTTTCATGTTGCAGGGTGTGTCTGAGGTTATCAGTTAGCCGTTGGTTCTTAGTAAAAACAAAATGAGAGGTTCAATTTCAGTAAGTTGACAGCCACACATATTAGATTAGCTACTGGTCGCTTTGACTTTTTGTGTTCATGATAGTAGATACAGTAAATGTTTCGGTAGCAACTGAACAATGAAGGAATTGTGGTACAAATCTGCATGTAATCTAAGTGGAAGCCCACATTGATTCGATTAGGCATTAGCCATTGATGAGGGGAAGTGTGTGTGTGTGTGTGTGTGAGTGTCTGTGTGAGAGAGAGAGAGAGAGGGAGGGAGAGAGAGAGGGAGAGAGAGAGGGATAAAATAAAGTGTAAAGTCAAGAACACACCTTCTTCTTTATGAGAGATCTTCATTTTATTGTTAGGCTACAGTATAAAACAAGTTGAAGAAACAAGTTCACATTAGTTGCATGCTGCCACTAAAAGAATATACATTTTCTCAACCTCCTACTTGCAGTAGGTGTCATATTTGAGTCTGTTCTCCAGTAGGGGTGTAAATCACAGTCTCCATGAGGATACGATACGGATACGGTATCGATTTCTTATAGCAGGGATCCGATTATTTTTGGATACTTAAGAATACCCTACGATATGATTCGATTAAATCGATACATTTTGATTATTATGGTGCATTCCCCAAGGATGGGAGATGGGATGCTTCTGACCTCCTACTTGCTGAAATGCATTGGAATGCCTGTTGAAGCGGAATGTTCAAGTCGCGAGCTGGGGCAAAATCGAAGCACACCGACCTGATCCCAGTGACAATTGTGATGTCATCACAGCAATGGCAGCGCACAGTGTTAAGAATATTTTATGTTGCACATTACTCAGCAATCACCATTCTATGGACAAATAGACTTGATTTGGACAGGTTAACAGCTGCAAAACCGCCCGTGAACCTGTCTAAGGTGTAGTTATTGGCATTGCCTCTTTCAATGATGAAATGCAGCTAAATGAAAAAACGCATGGTGTTGTTTACACCTCATTGTTTACATAGCTGAGAAGTGGATATGTATTTTTGTCTCTCCATGTTTGTAGTTTGGTTGACTTGCTGGTAGGAACACTTTCAAGTGGGAGGTAGCTGCCTCCTGGTTGCATATTGGGAAGCTCCTACCTCTGGGGAATGCACCATCATTTACACCACTATTCTCCAGTTTGGTGCTAGTCTATTTGCAGTAGGTGTCATATTTGAGTCTGTTCTCCAGTCTGGTTCTCCTCTATTTGCAGTAGGTGTCATATTTGAGTCTGTTCCCCAGTCTGGTTCTCCTCTATTTGCAGTAGGTGTCATATTTGAGTCTGTTCTCCTGTCTGATTCTAGTCTATTTGCAGTAGGTGTCATATTTGAGTCTGTTCTCCTGTCTGATTCTAGTCTATTTGCAGTAGGTGTCATATTTGAGTATCTTCTCCTGTATGGTACTAGTCTATTTGCAGTAGATGTCATATTTGAGTCTGTTCCCCAGTCTGGTTCCTGCTAGTCTCTTGTTGAACTCCTCATCCATCTGCTGGCTCTGGGCTTCACTGAAGTGGTTCTTCCAGTCACCCACCTCACCTGGAGAAGACAGACAGAGTGTCATTATTTGGAATCATAAATTGTTCCTTCTACATTGTTGTTGTTGTGAAACATCATAGACTCAGAGGTGATTCTAGGGTAAAATTGGGACTCTACGCATCATCCCTCACTCAGCTTGCAGGTGCATCACAGTGGGACAGACATCACTGGAGAGGAGAGGCTGGAGCACACTGCAGCTTAGTTTTCAAGACTTTATTTTGTGCACACACCCGACCGACTCTGAGGAAGGTGTAGCAACACCGAAATGTTGGTCGGGTGTGTGCACAAAATAAAGTCTTGAGAACTAAGCTGCCGTGTGCTCCAGCCTCTCCTTTCCAGTGATTCTAGGGCAGGGGTGCTCAACTAGAAACTGCAAAGGTCCACTCGCCAAATTTCGCATGTTTCCAGGGTCCAAAAAGTCGCTACGGACCGATGCAGAAAATAGCCTCACTCGCTGGCCGCACTGGCCTCTTGCTCTCTCACTGAGTTGTCATAGTGATGATACTTTCATTTGTCATAAGACTGGCGAAATACACCTATAGATCGCATGGCAGCGAAATCTCATGTATAATTTATACATATTAAATACAGATGGATTTTGTCTTGGTCCGGATGACATTGCGTTTGGGTCCGCATCCGGACCTGGGTCCGCCAGTTGATCATGTCTGTTCTAGGGTAAGTTGGGGCCCTAAGCCAAAATTCAATAGAATGAATATTCGAAACAAATTGTCACTACAGAAATTTAAAGTGTTCGCTGTTCTTCACCATATACGTTAAACGCCAAAAGATAAGTTGCCGTGCTCGTGCTGCCTTAAGTTTGTAAGTTAACTCAAGTCGAGTCTTTTCTCAACTGACCTCTTTCTCAAGTTGAGTTAACTTACAAACTAAAGACAGCAGGGCAACTTATGCGTTTAACTGGCTGCAATGACAATGGCTTAACTATGTGTAACGATCACTTGAATTGTGGGTGCTCTGTGACCTTTCACACCAATGAGAATTTTGGTACCCCAGCCCTAACGCCTACGGTGTGTTGTAAGACCGGTGGATAAGTTAACTTTCTTCTCCGTTTCCGGAATGAGTGCGAGTGGACGCTGGCGCGTTTTGGCTGCTGCTGCTCGTTCTCTTCCACTCCTAATCATTCACTAAATCAAAAAAATAAACACAAAACTTCGGACTATTTTCACCCTTTTCGGAAGAACCTGTCACCGATGCCTGGCTGCTGGCAAACCTTGACGGCGTTACAGCTACACATGCGTTGGCCCGCTGCTGTGGCTGCACAACACCTGCTGTTCTCGATTGCTGCCTCCGACGCCTGCTCCAACATTGTCTTCAGGAAGTCCAGACTGTTGTCGATCCAGCGTGGCTGTTGGTTTCTCCAACCACTCTACACCATGTGCCGGTTCCTGGCTGCAGATTTCTCCAACTACCACAACCTGCACTGCCTTCTTCGTCCATCCTCGAGTCGGCGTCCTTGCGGCGTTCATGCCCGTGTCTTGCTTGTCAGAGTAGTTGATAACAGTTGGCCCCCCTCTGCCGGCGTCTCCGCGGCTCCTCCGTCCATAGAACTTCACTGGCTGCCTCCTTCAGCCGAGCTCGCCCCCCACGACGGGAGGCTCTGGATTTTCGTATCCCGCCATGGCCTTTTCATCGCCGCCCCCGTCGTGGGCTTCCATATTTCTCCACAAACGTGAACGCTCCATACCGTCATGATTTATGGACAAAAACTTTCCATTGCCGTTGTGTTGTGTTTTAGTCTCTGTATGTCTTTGAATTTCTGTTCATGTTTTTGTTTTATGTTACATGTTCTGTAAAGCCTCTTATTTAGGGTATTTAGAAAAGCGCTATACAAAATTGATGTATTATTATTATTATTATTATTATTATTATTATTATTATTATTATCATTCTCCTTCACAATGTACACCAACCTTTCCGGAAGAGGACGTTGCCAAACTGTCCATGGGTGCTGACAGCGTTCTCCTTCATGGCGCTGAAGGTTCCCTCAGAGGAGATGGCCACCACCTGCTCCTCAGACAGAGGTAGATCCAGGAAGCTGGCAATCCGCCTCACACTCTCACACAGGTCCTGCTTATTTAGTAGGACACGGGACAGAGAAAGAAAGAGAGACAGAGATGTGAGACAAGTGCAAATAATATGTGTGATTGTATGGGGTATGATTGTAGGTGTCCTGGGGTATTATTGTATGTGGGATGGGGTGTGATTGTATAGAAAAGGGGGTTTGAGGAGTGATTGTATGTTTGTGGGGTGGGGTGTGATTGTACGAGAAAAGAGAGGCACAGAGAGGCAGAAGACAGAGGCTGCTTAGGATCCTGCCGATCGGCCTGAACTCTCAGTCAGGACCTGCTTGTGTAGAGCTTGAAAGTGACGTCACTTCCCCCGATTTCATGGGACCTCAACGGTGTTTTTAGCCGAAAATCGAAGCATGTAATCCAATGGCGGTATTAAAATGATATTTCGATCCCCTCCGTGTTGTAAAATAAAATAAAAGGGAAAGTCAGACTGTCCAAAGTATTTGTGTCCCATGACGGCCATGAGAGATGGGACTGTATGAGAAAATAGAATAACAGACAGACAGACAGACAGACAGACAGACAGACAGAAAGAGGCAGATTCAGGAATCTGGCGATCTACCAGGGAATCAGACTGTGCAAATGATTTGTGTCCCATGAGGTGTGGGATTGTATGGGAAAATAGAGGAATAAACTGACAGTCAAACAGAACTACAGGCAAAAGCCAGAAGCAACTTCAGGAACTATTTGGTTTCCGACACACTGTTTTGGGAACATAGAACAATGTTGCGGACATTCATTATTGCGGACACAGATACAATTGAATGAAAATGTGCTTGTGTATGCATGTGCATGCATGTGTGTTTGCATTTGTGTGTGTGTGTGTGTCTGTGTCAGTGTGTGTGTGTGTGTGTGTGTGTGTGTGTGTGTGTGTGTGTGTGTGTGTGTGTGTGTGTGTGTGTGTGTGTGTGTGTGTGTGTGTTACCTCCTTTAATTCCTCGTAGATAACAGTCATCACATTTGGCTCCTCTGCTATTTTTGCACAAGCTTCAATGTGATGCAGATACGATCCGAATGTAACTGCAGAGAGGACAGAATGTACATGGGATTCATTTTAATTTTTTAAATATAATTATGTTTCTTACCTGCATATCTGAGCGCTGTTTCAAAGTAGCCTTCTGCAGTAGACACATGTTTAGGAGTCACCTGAGATTGATTAATTGTATTATAGCTCATTTTAAATTTAAGAACAGCAACTCAAAGGGTAGACAATGAGCCTAAGAAAGCATTTCCTGTGGCTGTGATACGTATGGTCTCTCTATGGCTGACTGAGACTGACTCTCATCACCTTCTCCACTCATGAAGTCTGAGAAGAACGTATCCCATTCTGCGCTGGGCAAGGTTGGGTTGCTGTTCATGAAGTGGAAATAGGAGACGGCAGTGTCTTTGGGATTCCTGAACATCATCAGAACCTAATGAGAGAATTGGGGGGGGGGGGGGAGAGAAAGTGAGAGTAATTACTGTATGTAAATGTGAAATGTAAATTGTTGTAAACTAGCAATGCATTTAGCAAAAATGTTTTTTTTTGTCCGATCCTTTTCTTTGAAACAAAGGCAGCGATTTTCATTTGCCCAACAAACTGTTCAAGGTCTTTGCAAGGCTCAAATCTTGTAGCATCGATGGTCACATCATTATGCCCATTATGAAATAAATTATGAAATAAATAATTAGACAATTGGACTTGTAATGTCATGGATAAATATTCTTCTGGAGACAATTAGATAAACACCATTAGGAAAGTTTACCTTGGTCTTGTTGTCTCGGATGGACTGTGCCAAAACAGGAAGTCTCTCCAAATGAGAATGAATCCCCAGTATCCGTGGCGATGGCTCTTGTTGTATAGTCTGTGGAACAAACAAACACAGGATTTCTATGGTAACGGACTAAGGAAATCAAATACAGAATCAGGGTTGTTCTGTACTGTATTCTGCATTTTCTCATTTCCCTCAAAACTTTTTAATCAAGTTTACGTTGTGCTGATGAATCTGAGAGATGGTAAACTGATGGAAGGCCAAAGGCTGAGTAATATTGGTAACAGTAAAAAGGTAGACAGTCAATAAATAGCATAAAGACAAGCAGTCGATCAGAGGTGCAAACAGGACACACACAACCCACCATATGGATGCATGTGTGTCAGTAAGTAAAAGATTTAGGCTACCGATGAGAAACCATGTAAAAGCAATGCGCTACCAAATGCAATGTGGAGCAGAGAATGTAAGCTTTCCCAAATGCAAAACAAAATGTTAATGGGTAAGGAGGACAGTATTAGATTAACAATAATGGTTAGGGTTTTGAATTAGGGTTAGGGTTTGGGGTAGAAATGCTGGAAAGAGTAGAAATCTGCACACTGTAGTTCCGCTTTGGAAATGTATTCAGGTCGTACATATGGTAGGTAGGTATGACCTGAATACGTTTTCAAAGCGGAGCTACAGTGTGCGGATTTCTACTCTTTCTACTATCAGATGGGCCTTTGTCCTGCACCATGGCCTCAGAGAGGTGGGATGTGCATACTCTTACTCTTATGAAGATTCTATGGACAGATACACTGTCATTCATGCATGATACCTTTTGTATCTAGGGGTTAGGGTTAGAGTTCTGGATTGATAGAAATGTGTAATACCTTTTGCATGTCTGGCGTGCAGAACTCAAGCTGTGGAGGCATGTCTAAGGAGAACGTCTTCCCCGCCACAGCAGCCAACATCTTCCTCAAGAGGGCCGTCATCCAGTTAAACCCTGCGGAAAGTATGGAAAGTACTTTCATTGACACTGCTGAAAATCGCTGTGGAACTGTTTGTGTTTCAGGTAGGATATTTACCAATTTTACATTCTTCAGTCAATTATAGATTTGTTACAATGTCATGCAATATCATCTCCACTCCATGGATTTTCATTCATTCATTCATTCATTCATTCATTCATTCATTCATTCATTCATTCATTCATTCATTCATTCATTCATTCATTCATTCATTCATTCATTCATTCACACCAAACTTGGTGTTGATATAGTGAGCTTAATCAGTGTGAAATTAGCTGTATATTTGGTTCTCTCTTGACATATCTGACATTTCTGCAGCATTGTGATTTTCTTCGTTAACAACATCCCATTGCTAATTGTGATGGAGTGGCCATCACAAGGGTTGTGGATGCGCTCTGACTGACTTGAATGGGCCTGGCTCTTTGGTATAGCAGTCAGAGCCCCTGTATGGTACCCCAGGAGGTCTGGGTTCAGGTCCCAGCGGGGCAACTCTACTCCCCTTTTCTACAATCATAATCAATAACAAACACAAGCCTGGGAAATAAGTGGACCACAACATCACAACTACTGTATGTCTTAGCTTGAATATTGTGTTCACATTTTTACAGTTTGATTGTCAGAGCCCCAGTTTGGTAGTCAGGCTGTGCCCTCCTAGGTGACGCAACACTTTCAGCGTTGCAACTAGTCAGGTCAAGAGCAATGCAAGTACTTTCCGAGTTCCCGAAAATACGGGAACTCCTCCCACTTTGTCAGTAAGCAAACAACCATAAGCAAACCAAGGGAAACAGGTCAACCATACCGTTTGGGAAATGTTAATTGCTATGGTCTTGGTCAGATAATAATCAGGCTACCAGTATGGCACCCCAGAAGGTCTAGGTTTGAGTCCCATATTGGTGGGTTAAAGTAATTATATAGTACTCTCCCCCATCCTCCTCCATAAGTGAGGTACCCTTAGCATGTTACTGTCCCGCCACACTGCTCCCTTGGGGCGCCATTGGGGACTGCCCCCTTGCGCGGGTGAGGCATAAATGCAATTTTGTTGTGTGCAGTGTGCACTTTGTTGTGTGCTGTGGAGTGCCACAATGGCAATGGGAGTTGGAGTTTCCCACGTGGCCTTTCACTTCACATAATCAATAATTAACATAAGCCTGGCAAACAAGTGGAGAGCAAAGCAAGAATGCCTTCCAATATGCTACCTTGCGTCCTCCACTTGTGCTTTCGGCCTTGCCCCGCCTCCTGGCCCCTCCTCTGTGGAGAAAACAATAAAGTTTCCCAACTGTCAGCCTAGCCACAACAACGTTTGAAGGACTATTCTTCATTCACCATCCAGTTTGCAAATGAGGAAATGACTTTACACTTGAGCTTTTGCAAGATATTGAAATATAATGCTGTGTTGTCAGTGATGTCATCATGATGTATTACTTCCTGGTATGAGGCAACAAGCACAAGTCGAGGATGCAAGGTCGTATATTGGAACGTACTCAAGATCTCCTGATTGTTGCAGACCAAAGACAGCTGACAGCTTCACAATGATGTCATATTCTTATAGTTTGATTGTGGGTTTGCACTCATGCAGTTGAAGGAGAGGATTGTGCACATCCTAGAAAAAGGTGCAGGACGAAGGCAAACTGTAGTTTTCAAAGTGAGAAGTCTGCACACTTAAAATCCTTTTTGTTGTCTTTTATTATTTCATGGCTGGATTATCGAAACGTAATCCAGCCATGAAATAATAAAACACAACAAAAAGGATTTGAACTTCTCACTTTGAAAACTGGGTTTGCACTCATCAACATGCACACAGTCACTTTGTGCACCAAAAAATAAAACTAAAACTTTAAAAGTATGCTGAGTGCTCCAGTCATCCCTGGGTCTAGTCATTGAGAAGTAGACCAGTTTGTCTTCATGGCACACAGACTGTTTGGCTTTGTCCAGAGGTTTTCTGACTGGTGACGTGAATTGATTGGCCAGAAGCTGGAGGTGTCTGCTTAAAGTGACAGCGCTCCCTTTTCAGGGAAGAAAAGTGCCACTGAAGTTACTTCAGTTCGGTTTTGAGATGCTTCCTGCAGTTCTTTTCCTGCTACTAGTGAGTAGTATAATCCCTTCAATATGCACACTCAGTGTAAATATGATAACATAACTAGTAACAGGGTCTGATACATTCTAAAAGTTGTGACTGGACTGCACATGGAGTGCAAAACCAAGTCAGAAAAGTTACGCAACAACTCCACACAGCACGTACCGCACTTGGGGAAGGACAGCTGGACTATGTCGTCCGACCGAGCCTGCAGGGTCCTAAGGGCCTCCATGTTCTCGGCTGGACAGAGCAGCACGGGATAGCGAACGCCGTCGAACACGTACAGCTTCTCTTCGTCCTTTAACAACTTCGCCATCTCTATTCTGGTCTGTCTCCATGTTTTGGCACCACCCAGTTGGCCGGCCGATAGACTCATGCTTGAATTTGTAACAAGAAAATGCCTGGTGGTCTGGGATGGAGATATCTGTAGAAATGTTGCGCCGGCTCTGATATGCAATGAAAAGAGGGTGTGTTTCCTGACTCTCTGTGTGTGTGTGTGTGTGTGTGTGTGTGTGTGTGTGTGTGTGTGTGTGTGTGTGTGTGTGTGTGTGTGTGTGTGTGTGTGTGTGTGTGTGTGTGTGTGCTCGTGTGCGTGCGTGCGTGCGTGTGTGTGTGTGTACGTGAGTATGCATGTGTGTGTGTGTGTGTGTGTGTGTGTGTGTGTGTGTGTGTGTGTAAGTCAGTCGAGGCTCACAGACTGCTACTATAGCAGTAACCTATAGTATATAGCAGACATTAAGAAGAACATTAACTTCTGCTGCTGCTGTGTGCTATCGGCAAATGGACTCCGACCTCCCTCTTAAAGGGACAGTTTGGTCAATTTCAACATGCAGTTGTATTGCTCACGCTACCCTTGACTTGTCAGTACCTGGTGATGCCACATTTTTCGGCTCAGCCCTTTCCGAGATATGAGCAGTTCTAATGGGGGCAGCGTTTGTTTACATTTTTAAAAAATGAAACATAGGCCAACTCTAAATATTTTCCCAAAAGGTACTGCTGTTTGCTAGTTGTCTGCTGATGTTTTATAACCTTTTGGATGTTTTTGGGAATAAATAAAAATGTTTTTTGGAAATGTAAACAAAGAGCTGCCCCCATTACAATGACCAGGATCTCGGAAACGGCTGAAGAAGAAGAAAAAAAAATCTCAGGGACTGACAAGTCCAGGGTAGTGTGAGCATTACAACTGCATGTTGAAATTGACCAAACTGTCCCTTTAAAGAGACATAACTGAACATAAGCAGCTATTATCCTCCTATTTGCACTAGAATTCAGCTGTGGAGTTTCACTATTAAATAAAAAATATTAAAATTATTTAAAAAATTATTTAAAAATAATAAAATTTTGTATCCATTCATTATTTATTTCCTTTTTCCGTTCTTGCCTCCCCCACATTTCTGTTTGTATGCATGCACAATAATTTGTCTCTTGGCATTGTCACCCCATCTAGTGGTGCAGTAAGGGTGAAGTACAGCACAAATACATACAAAAAGTGGCTTTATTTAAAAAGTACTGTATTAGGTTATTTTTTATTATAAGACATTTTGCACTATACATTTTCACATAGGCCTACTATAATATTGAACAATATATTTGTGTGCATCTTTTGTTATACAAGACTTTAAAAAAATGTATATAAAAATGTAAAATGTGTTCTGTATTGTCCTCTCTATTTGCAGTAGGTGTCATATTTGAGCCTCTTCCCCAGTCTGGTTCCTGCTAGTCTCTTGTTGAACTCCTCATCCATCTGCTGGCTCTGGGCTTCACTGAAGTGGTTCTTCCAGTCACCCACCTCACCTGGTGGAGACAGACACACCATCACAAATAACGATGCTTGAAAAAATGTAGTTCTAATGACTCTATTACACAAATAACCTTATTCCACATCACATTTGACAATGTGACAATTACTCAATCAATTCATCATCAATTTATTTGGAGCACTTTACTTGACGCAGGTGTCATACGTATGACATAACAATGTCATAATAGTGTCATAATGCAGTCATTCATGTGTCATACACATTATGTCAATGTCATAAACATTTTATGACTTTATCATTAAGTGACATTCGGTTATGGCAAAGATAGCCCTGACAATGTCAACTTTTCACCATGTTTATGACTCGCTCATGACACAGCTTTGACACTATTATGACACTGCTATGTCAACCGTAGTGGTGTCAACAATGATCGATTCGGCGATCCGAATCGATCCGGGGCATGGACGATCCAGATCCAGATCCGGCAAGTTCCAGAATCAATCCGGCAATTTTTTTAAGTTTCAATTACTTCCATGGATATTTCGGGAGCAAATGAATGTTAAATTAAATAAAAACACTTCAAAACATTGCAAGACTGATACAGACTGATACAGAAAACAGCCAATAAATTGTTGCTCAGTATCTGACTACTTGTATTTCCTCATCATGGCTGAACATTTGCTTTGCGTTCAGTAGAAATGTAATGCATTGCAATGCATTGTAGAAACGAATCGGATCGGAATCGGATTGGATCTAATAGAATCGAATCGAATCGGATCTACTACCTCCCGAATCGTGATCGAATCGGATCGTGAGGGCAGTGCCGATCCACACCACTAGTCAACCGTATGACACCGGCGTCAAATAAAGTGTTACCATTAATTTCACAATTGGATCAGATTTTCTAACTGACCTTTTCTGAAGAAGATGTCGGCCATTTTGCCGTGGGAGCTTCCTGACTTCATGGCGTTGAAGGTCGTCTCTGAGTAGATCTTCTGCACCTGCTCCTCTGTCAGGGGGAAGCCGAAGAACTGGGAGATCTCCCTGATGCC
>NC_085857.1:11773030-11818030 GCF_034702125.1 Engraulis encrasicolus | reverse complement strand
CGAATTAGACAATTCTCAGTGTAATGGTTGCCCTCTCCAAAACACGTCAGCATTATTTCATTGTGTAAGTCATCATATGCAAAGTGGTCTACGCAATTCCCAAAACAGTCAAGGACATCATATTTTAAGAATTTCATTACATAGTAAAGGCATGACAGTGTTCAACAGGTCAGATGGTATTGTAACTTTACTAGTTAGTAGAAAATATTTTTACAACCGTGTATACTACAGTTTCCTCTGTTATTTGGCTAATTTCATGACATTTTTTCAAACGACATTCTGTTTTGAACAATTGCTAGTTGCTTTGGCATTTGTCCATGTTATTTTGAGAATGTTATCTCTGTTTTGAGAAATGAGCCAAACCCATGATAAACCAATGATATATGGGGTGATATGAGCGAGTGATGAGGATCCATGTAGTTATGCTGAACCGTCCAGTTTATTTTGACAGAAGGACTAAATGAATGCAAATGAGCCAAAGCAATTGAGAAGGATCTATGCCATTTTGATGGTACTGACTATTTATATGTGAGACGGTTTAGTGCTGATGCAAGAATGAGGTGTTTTGGGAGGTATATGACATTTTGCCAGTTATCTGAACTGTTGTGCAGAAGTGTAAGAATGTTTGGCCAAATGACCCAATGGTTATAGGAATGTCATCTCAGTTTCGAGAAATGAGCCAAACCAATCGAGAAAAACTGTAATTCAACCATTATCTGGTTGCAGTCATATGATTTGTCATGATCACATGGGACATTCACACGTTCGTTGATGACTTATATGAAGAAAATGTGCTGACATGTTTTCAGGACAACCATTACACTGAGAATCAACCAATTGGGATAGATCAGCATGGTAAATTCATTTGAAAATTCTACTAAATGTATGCTGATTGTGTTAACTGTAGGATACTTGTACATAGCCATTTGCAAGGATGTACTAAATGATTGAGACATGTACAAAAGCATTTGAAATTTGATGAAAGCAATGATAAATGCCATTCTGTTGTGAGGAACTGCAAATTAGTTTTGGGATTTGTCCATGTTTTGAGAATGACATCTCAGTTTCAAGAAATGAGCCAAACCAATGGAGAAAAACTGTAACACACTGTCCGCCAAACTGTGCTATCTGTCTTTGCTGCTGATATCTTCATGCAAGTTGCTATTTATCTGTGGTGATTTTGGAGGCTGACAGCCCTTGGGAAGAAGCTGTCTGTCCCTGTTTGTCTTGGCTGTCAGCACTGTAAGGTGTGACCCCCTCACCCCACACACGGCCCCTAACAGCCTCATTACCATAACAAAATGAGTGATTAGTGTATTAGGTAAAAGCCTCCGGGTCAAATGACCCCTCTCTGGTACTTCTAGGTAGGCAGAAAAATCCTGGTAGTTCTAGTGTTAGTAATGNACTATGAGTCTGTCATTGCAATTCTGGTAACACTTTACTTTACGGATCGCTAATAAGGTGTTAATTTCATGTGACCGGGCGTTGCATCACAGGTTTTTAATGTTTTTATGTTCACACAAATACACGCGTTAATGCACACACATGCACTCATTAATGCACACACATACACTCCCTCCCAGCGGAGGGAGCACTGATTTGATGTTGATTGGTTCCTGAAACCGGAACCTAGTGTCACAGCAGGAAGAGGATAAAAGTGATGCTGGAAAAGTTTGTGAGTTTGCACAGAGCGTGGAGGACGCTCCAGTTGTAGCTTAAGGCTACAAAGCCAGTATGCAGAGCAGAGATAAGTTGCTCAGGTGTTAGCTTAAGGCTGCACAGCCATGTTCAGAGCATGGAGAAGTTATTCATGGTGTAGCTTCAAACTACAGTTGTTTTGCACAGAGCAGGTAGAAGCTGCTCCTGTAGTAGCTTCAGGCTACAGTCATTTTGCATAGAGCAGGTAGAAATGCCTCCGGTTGTAACCGAAGGCGAATCCCAGCGACACCCTCGTTCAGAATTTGCACAGTCCCTTTTGGAACGCCACCGCTGCCAGCAAGCCGGTCGGCTCCAGGGGAAGCGTTCGCATGCTGACCCAGCATATCCTCCACGCCATCCAAAGGGTAGCCTATCCCTAGGACCTCGCCGTGCCAGCGGCACCAGTTATCGAGTGTTTGTGCCGCTTCTTCCCCGTGTAAAAAAACACACCTCCAAGCCAGGTGCTTTTAAACGGTCCTTTGTGTTTGTGGCCAAATTTACTTTATTATTTTCACATTTTCTTTTTGTTGAACTGAGACTCTGGGTAGCAGTAACTGTCTAGCTCCACCTTTGAGTATACCCAGTAAGGTTCCTTGTGTGTCAGCACAAAGTAGGCCTAGTATTGCGTGTAAAATGGTTTGCTGTGGATTACTGAGTTTTGTGGCTCTCACTTGAGTGCAGTGTCTTCACTATTTGCCAGAACTGGGTTTGGGGGGTCACCTAGGGTAGTGTAGTAGTGGGGCCCACTGTGTATGTACTAGCCTGCTACCCAGACAGTCTCATTGTCTTTTTCTTTCTGTTCCCCTTTTTTTATACTTATTGTAAATAATAAAAGTATTTTCTATTTTTCTCTAAATCACTGCCTCTTGGATCTCTGTAATTGGTAAACCCTGCACGGGGAACATTTTGGTGAAGCAGACCACTTTCACCATATTACAATTGGCGTAGTCGGTTCTACATCCAAGGCTAGTGATTGGGGTACTTTTTTTGTTTTTACTACTGTTGATTTGGCCATTTTAAGAGGGTTTTAGAGGCTTGGAGGTAGGAAATGTGCTTGTGTTTAAGAGGGAAGAAGCGGCAGCACACTCATCGTGCGACGTCGGACGACATACCGACTGACTACTCCCAGAGACCTCTACAAACATCATGTCTGCCCGAGAGACCATGGCCAACATTGAAAACGTAACGAACGGACTGAAACGGTTACGAGACTATTATGAACACTGGACATCACGGACTCTGGGACGGGATGGACCATCATCCAGCAGCAGGTCCAGTACACCGCCCGTCACCACTGTTTCTAGGCCCTCGACATTCAGCAGTGCTGCAGGTGCCGTGCTCCAGCCATGGCGTGACCATGTCCCACTGAAACTGAACTGTTTGCTGGTAAATTGTCTGTCGCCCTCCTCACAGACATCTACTGAGCCCCTAGTCGTAAAGCAGAGGCTCTCACCGGGACGGTGAGTTCCCAAAGCTGGGATGGATGTGACCGGGCGTTGCATCACAGGTTTTTAATGTTTTTATGTTCACACAAATACACGCGTTAATGCACACACATGCACTCATTAATGCACACACATACACTCCCTCCCAGCGGAGGGAGCACTGATTTGATGTTGATTGGTTCCTGAAACCGGAACCTAGTGTCACAGCAGGAAGAGGATAAAAGTGATGCTGGAAAAGTTTGTGAGTTTGCACAGAGCGTAGAAGACGCTCCAGTTGTAGCTTAAGGCTACAAGGCCACTATGCAGAGCAGAGATAAGTTGCTCAGGTGTTAGCTTAAGGCTGCACAGCCATGTTCAGAGCATGGAAAAGCTATTCATGGTGTAGCTTCAGACTACAGTTGTTTTGCACAGAGCAGGTAGAAGCTGCTCCTGTAGTAGCTTCAGGCTACAGTCATTTTGCATAGAGCAGGTAGAAATGCCTCCGGTTGTAACCGAAGGCGAATCCCAGCGACACCCTCGTTCAGAATTTGCACAGTCCCTTTTGGAACGCCACCGCTGCCAGCAAGCCGGTCGGCTCCAGGGGAAGCGTTCGCATGCTGACCCAGCATATCCTCCACGCCATCCAAAGGGTAGCTTATCCCTAGGACCTCGCCGTGCCAGCGGCACCAATTATCGAGTGTTTGTGCCGCTTCTTCCCTGTGTAAAAAAACCACACCTCCAAGCCAGGTGCTTTTAAACGGTCCTTTGTGTTTGTGGCCAAATTTACTTTATTATTTTTACATTTTCTTTTTGTTGACCTGAGACTCTGGGTAGCAGTAACTGTCTAGCTCCACCTTTGAGTATACCCAGTAAGGTTCCTTGTGTGTCAGCACAAAGTAGGCCTAGTATTGCGTGTAAAATGGTTTGCTGTGGATTACTGAGTTTTGTGGCTCTCACTTGAGTGCAGTGTCTTCACTATTTGCCAGAACTGGGTTTGGGGGGTCACCTAGGGTAGTGTAGTAGTGGGGCCCACTGTGTATGTACTAGCCTGCTACCCAGACAGTCTCATTGTCTTTTTCTTTCTGTTCCCCTTTTTTTATACTTATTGTAAATAATAAAAGTATTTTCTATTTTTCTCTAAATCACTGCCTCTTGGATCTCTGTAATTGGTAAACCCTGCACGGGGAACATTTTGGTGAAGCAGACCACCTTCACCATATTACATTAATACTAATTTCTCAGTAATTTCAGTCTAATTGTATGGTAATAACTGCTTGTTATTAGTAATAACAGCAAAATAACCATATGGTTTCCAGTGCAATTACACTATAATTTCTCATTAATAACAGCAAAAATAACCATACAGTTTCCAGTGCAATTATGCTGTAGTTTCTAGTTAATAGTAGGCTAATGGAAACAGCTACTGTGTCATCATAGTAGTTAGGTGGTAGGTATGCCAGTAACTAAACGGTATCAGCCGAAGTAGTTTCATACTAATTAGGCTACATCAGGGCCGTAATGTGCAATATTTCCTCTTCCTATGTTATTGCATAGAAACGACCACCCAAGCATCCTTGTATTATTTCTGCTTAATTACCTTGTAAACAATTGAGTAGTTATATGGAAATAAGATAGAATCAGGGCCGTAAAATGCATTATCACCTATTCCACTCAATTTTATGGAAATTACATATTTTCATGGTCTTAAAATGTCTTATTTCTTATTTCCACTCAATAACTTAGTTATTATCATTTTTAATACAATATAGACTAGCCTACTATGAAGTGATTCAAGTACACAGACAAACACATTGTGTGCAAAACTTTATTTATTTTTCCAATCAGTTATGAGATTCATGTTCACTGATGTGAGGTTGTCAATCTGCCACCATCCAGAGGAAGTCCTGTGAACACAAACAAACAGAGAAATCAACTGCAAGACCGGTTTCACCACGTTTATTTTTTTATGTTATCAATTCACCATCGCTAAATTTGCTTCTGAAATGCAGTACCATGTTAAATGCACGTTGTAAATCTTCCTCAGGTTGACATCGTTGCTGATTTACAAAGGTAAACTCTAGCTAGCACCTAGCTTCAGTCATTGAAAACATGGTGGGCAGAGCTAGCTAGAACTAGTGGTTTCCATGTACCTCTGTAGGCTATGCCATTTCAGCACAAACACGGCTGATAAGACGTGTTTGCAATGTATACAGTTAAAATCCTTCAATGCTCAGAGACAAAATGAAAGCAGGTTAAAGCTAGAACTACATTAAAAGTTCGTTGTCAGGAAGCTTACCTTGCCTGGCTCTGCTGCACTGAAGTTGAACTAGCTCGCGGTGGCGGCGGCGAGTCCTGTTGTTGCTAGGCAACGAATGTTTGGTTACTGCAGAACAGGAGCGTCCCAATCAGTATACTTCTGTACTTCAAGCACACTCGTTCTAGTTGTACGCTGCCCGCTCTGCTTGCAGTATGGCTTAGAGACGCTGACGTTGTTTAATTGAGTACCCTGACACACAAGGGTGGAGTTTGAGACGCACCACACAGTGCTTTCGCACGCAGGCAGCAACCAGGGTAACTTTCAAGGTGAGCTAAAATGGTCTTGATGTTGATTTCATCCACCTTCAATCGTCGAATTACTTTAGCCCTATGCAAACATGTTTTATGAGTTAGTGTTAGGTTTATGTTTGTTCTGGAAATGAAACGGCATACAGAAGTACCTTTACAATGGAAACCACTAGCTAGCTCTGCCCACCATGTTTTCAATGACTGAAGCTAGGTGCTAGCTAGAGTTTGCCTTTGTCAGCTATGTTGTCAGCCTGAGGAAGATTTACAACGTGCATTTAACATGGTACTGCATTTCAGAAGCAAATTTAGCGATGGTGAATTGATAACATAAAAAAATAAACGTGGTGAAACCGGTCTTGCAGTTGATTTCTCTGTTTGTTTGTGTTCACAGGACTTCCTCTGGATGGTGGCAGATTGACAACCTCACATCAGTGAACATGAATCTCATAACTGATTGGAAAAATAAATAAAGTTTTGCACACAATGTGTTTGTCTGTGTACTTGAATCACTTCATAGTAGGCTAGTCTATATTCAGTGTTACCAACTCTCACGCATCTGCCGTGACACTCACTCTATCAGACTTAGTGTCACGTTCTCACACTTAACAAAGAAATCTCACGCTAGATATTTTTTTCTTTCTGTGTTGATTTTTTTCACTGTCGTTCTATAATTTCCGAATGCTTAAACTCATGATTGGACTACAGCAGAGTGTCTAAGCCCTCTCTGATTGTTGATTAGGAGAAAAGGCTGGTCATTGACGTCGGTCTGTCAAGGCGAAATCTGATTGGTAACCCATCCTCTATGGCACGCGCATTAGATTCATTGTAACAACACATGGCGCGTGCCATTCGATTCAAGTGAGCGCGGCCAGTTCAGTCTGAGAGGATGGACAGAATTTGACACTTCTGAGGAGCCGCGAAATCAGTAAGGTAAGGTCAACTTCAACGTTTGTCATCATTATAGTTGAACAAATAACTACATAATAGACGCCACCAGAGAGGAATTGGTTGTGATGATTCATTTTGAGACGCTAGTTCGAGAAACCAAAGCGAATGTGTGTTGTTCAGTCAGTAGATGCGCTCCCTTGCTAAACTAGTTAGCAATTTAGTAGCTAGTTGGTTACCTACTACTTGCACTGCGACAAGGAAAGTTGCTAACAAACTGCCGAGGAACACACCAGAACGGACTGTTAAAAGCAAAAGGGGAGGCGGGGGTTCAGCTCTTCCTGGCAATATATAGTTTGTATGTCCGAATAACGAAGTGGGATTAATTCATAATCGTGTAATTCACTACTTTATTCTGTCCTGGACCACCAATACGTTGTTGTCAAAGCCAAATAGCTAACTAACACAAGACGGAGGCTGACTAGCTAGCCAGCCATTCTGCGGTGATGTGATGCCTTTGTAAAACTCGTATGAATCGGTGTGTGGTTAGTGGTATTATAATTTATTCCGGGCAAAACATAACATATTATCTGAAAATGAACGTTTGCCTTCTCCAGATGAGTTTGCTGAATTATTTTAGAAGGGCGCCGCTGCCGGACAAACAGCGGGAAGAGGAGCAGCGTTTTAATCAGGAGGTAGAGTTTATTGTCTTTCTCAATTGTGTGTGTATTATTGGCAACTGTGCCTGCCGTGGTGAATGTGTGTGTGTAATTAATGTATTTAGAGGTGCACTGCTCCGATTGCTCGGCTGCCGATCATGACCGGCCGATAATGGCCAAAAATAGCCTGATCGGTGATCGGAAAAACATGCCGATCAAAAAACCGATCGAGAGATATTAAATTCCTCACGCAACCATTTGCCTTTACACCTGGCGCTGCATGTAGGCGCTGGCTCTGCACAGCTGCAACTGCACCAAAAGAAGGCATCTTTGCTTGTCTATAACTTTTCGCCATTCCCCCCTTCATTTCCACCATTCATAACCATATCTGCATCAACAATGATCTGATTTTCCGATCCATGCGCCGTTTACCTGAGTGACAATGTAATTTGCGATTGAGTACTCGCCAGTGAGCCATGTTACGTTATAACCTGTGTAGTTGCCTTGGTCAGCACGCGACAACTTCACGTTGTCAGCACAAACATGTCAATTATTGTTTTCAAAGTTGTAATTGGCAGTCAGTCGATTAGTTTGATAGTCGCTGAAACACCAAACGGCGACAGATGTGGTTAAAACTTGAGAGAGATTCAGAACGGTAGTGGAGCACTGCAACTGTGGACTGTGACAGAGAGGGGAGGGGCTCTCCTCACGAGGCTGCTCATTTAAAGCGACAGGTTGTTTTTTTCTCGTATGTGGAAGACTATTTGATGTAATGTTTCAGTTTCAATTCAATCTTAAATAGTTTAGTTATTCTATGCAATAACTTACATTGATTAATACTGTAGACTGTATTACCAACACTAGTCTGAAAGATAATAATAATATAATAATAATAATAATAATAATAATAATAGCCTAATAATAGACATGTGCAAATTAAGATTGATTGGTTTATGGGCAGAAATGGTATTCAATAAGGATAATTAATAGGCTATTAAAAAAATAGGAAATCATTTTTGTGATCGGCAATGATCGGTAATTGGCAGATAAAGATTTTTGGTGAGGACTCTGATGAAGACGCATGTCGAAACGTTAGTCTCACTGCACTAAGAAATAAATTACAAAAAATAGACATCCGTGTGGCACCAGATTTATTTCCCTTTTTGCCAAAGATTTTTGGTGATCGGTATCGGTGATCGGACCCAAAAAATGGTGATCGGAGCACCTCTAAATGTATTCTCTTGTCTCATAACGATGTTTTGTTTTGTCATGTTTGTTTAATGTCTGTGAAAATGACTGGAACCACACCAAAAGACAATTTTCTGTGTCATGTGTAACAGACAAAGTTTTATCTCATCATATATTATCTTGATCCTCACTCTTAGGTAGAGGCAACAGCCAGCTGCAGAATGGAAGTTGGACATGGTGGAGATGAGACTGAGGAAGGAGAGACTAACACAGAGGTACACTTATTTAAAATATTTTTTTCAAAGATGTTGCACCTGGCTATATTCTGCAGAGTTGTGTATTGGCAGTGCCGGTGCTGCGCTTAGCCTTTTACTTTCTCAATGTTTCAATGTTCACCTCCAGTAATTGGCTACTTGTGTTGTGTATAACTGATGTGAAATGAGGATGCTATTTGTTTATGTAGACTATTAATCAGGATGACAGGGCAAAGAAAAGGGCCAGAACAGGGGCAGCGAAATACAGCACCAAGTTCAATGCGGAATGGAGTATGGAGTGGCCTTTTATAAAGCCTGGGAGCACCCAGCACCATTTCTGGTGCGACATCTGCAGGCGGGAGTTGGAGTGCAGCCATATGGGGAGGTCAGACATTCAAAGGCATATACGCACTGATGGACATACCAAGAAGGAAAGGAGTCTAGAGTGTTCGAAGTCGATAGATAGCTTCCTCTGTCGACGAACGGAAGAGCTGAATCTTGAGGCGCAGGTGATTGGAAAACCCATAAAAGTGCTAAACATAGGCTCATATTTCAGCTGCAGGTGCTAAATTACTCTTTTATTATGTATTCTGTATGTGTTGTACGAAAGGTAACACTTAAATGTTTCTCATTTTGCAGACAAGGAGGGCAGAGATTAAAGTAGCGGTGGTAATGGTGAACCACAACATTCCATTAGCCTTTGCTGACCATCTTAGCCCGCTTTTCAAGGAATGTTTCCCCGACTCAAAAATTGCCCGCAAGTATGCATCAGCAAGGACCAAGACTGCTGCCATTATAAACGGGGCAGTGAGTCCCTACATGTTAGCAGAGTTGGTGACACACCTGAGGGAGAAGCCATTCAGCCTCTCTACTGATGGGTCCAATGATACAGGTGATATTTTAATTCTTGTACCAGTGCGAATAACCTGGGTGATCTCCAACTAGCTGTGAAGATGTAATATGAATGACTTAACTAATGACTCTTTTGTGAATTCAGGGATGGAGAAAATGAATCCCATCACAATTAAGACCTTTGGCCGGGATGGTGTGGTCCACCGCTTTCTGGACATGGGTGTTACAGAGGGGGAACACTGTGGCACCGCAGAGACCATTTTCCAAAAAATTGACTCTGTGTTAAAGAAGCACGAAATTCCATGGTCAAATTGCATCTCCCTGTCAGTGGACAATGCCGCTGTCAATCTTGGAGGTAGGAACTCAATCAAGACTAGGGCTTTGAAGGAGAATCCAGCCATGTTCATTCTGGGATGCCCGTGCCATATTGTCCACAACAACGCATCTGCTGCTGGTGCAGTGTACGAAGAGGTAATTGGTGAAATTTCTTGAAATGACAGACATGTAAAGTAAAAATGTACTCCAAAGTGTAATATGTACAAGTACGTGACAGACATCTGAATAAAGTGACCTGTGTTAATGTTTGTCTTAAAAATAGATCACTGGGTTCGACATTGAAGAGATGGCAGTTGACATAGGGCATTGGTTCAGGAGCAGCACCAAGCGAAAGAACAAACTTAATGGTAACTCAGCCACCTGACTGTACTTTTTAACTACATTTTAGAAATTCTTGCTAATAAGAAGCCAAAAAGATAATTTAAGTTCCCAGCCCAAATGTAAGGGGTAATAGAGTTGTGAAATTGACACCTGATGTAGTACAACCAGGGCTCTGAATTAACTTTTTTCTTCACCAGCCAAAATGGCTAGTAGATGTTACCAGCCAAACACACACTCACTAATGGGTAAAAGTGGCTAGAAAGTTTTCTTTTCTACCAGTCAAACTGAATTTTCACCAACATTTGGCCATTTGGCAGGTGTTAATTTAGAGCCCTGAGTACAACCAATGACTTTCTGTAGATAAAAATGAAATGTGGAACGTTATATCAATATTTCAATTATCATTTTAGAGTTTTGCGAGTTCTGTGACGCTACCTACATGGAGGTGCTGCTCCATGTGAGCATTAGATGGCTGAGTCTGGAGAGCGTGGTGATGCGTATTCTACGTCTGTACGCTGCACTCCGCAGCTATTTTGGAAGCTGCAGTAAGTACTGACCTAGTGCATTAATTCATTATACACGCTGTAAAGCATTTTCAGTCTGATTGTAGCTTTTAAAGCACAAGATTCACACCTTTTTATCACTATTTGGAACAGATATGCATGAATGCAAAAGTTTTCTGTCCTATGATTTTGTCTGATTAGAATTGTTGAAGTACCCTAAATACATTTTTATTAATATTCCATGTCATTAATCTTTACTGGTAACTGATTTTTTTCCGTTGGTGTTTTTGCTTTTGCCTGTATTGGTACTTCCAGATGAGAAACAAGCGAGATGTGTCCGCCTGCAACAGCTGTTTTTGGATCCTATGACTGAAATCCATTTGCTGTTTTATCAGTCGGCGTTGATCATCTTTACTCAGTTTAACCTTCTGTTCCAGCGACAAGACCCCTGCATCTACCTTCTTCATGACCAAGTATGTTACATGCAATGTTGCAAGTGGTTAAGATTACAATTATTGCATGGTACATAGCATTTGCAATATCATTTTTTTTGTTTTGTTTTTGTACTTAAGATCAGGTTCTACATCAGGAAACTGATGTCCAAATTCTTGAAGCCAGGGTCTTTCAAAGAAGTTGATGTGAACGGAGTGGACATCCTAAATGAGGACAACCAACTGCCAGGTCAGTATGAGGGCAGAAGTTTTACTAATGGGGACAGTTTCCTGAATTCTATGTCTGTCTCCTGGAATGACCCTTTTGAATTTTGTGATACCCCTAGATTCACAGCTTGGCATTGGCTTCACAACCAGATGCACGTTAAACAGACTGGTTGAAGATGGTTGTGTGTCCCCTGAGGCTGTCAAAAAGTTTCACGGAGGAGCAAGAAACTTCTTCCGACGATCCGTGGAGTATGCCCGGGCCAAGCTACCCCTGAATGATGAAGTACTACGTAACTCCAAGTTCGTGGACTTCAATCAGAAGATGGATATGTCTGTGGAGTGCGTGCAGTACTTTACTGAGAGGTATTTATTTGTTGTTATTATATCGGAGGATGAATTGTCTGAGCACTGAAAACTGTCATCTTTGTACTGTTAATGCCATGTTTTCTATGAACTGTCATATTTGCACTATCCTATCAAGTCAGTTAATCTGTTCATTCTTATTTGCTCTAGTATTGCTGAAGTCATCTCTATGACTGCTAGCCAATTTAATCTCAAATCTGTTACTGTCATGTGTCTATCACTCCAGTGGGATTTGCACAATGTTTATGTATAGTCTATTTGTACTTACATAATCATCAAGGCGCTCTGTTCTGTTCTATTCTATTCCATTCTGTTCTGTTCTATGTAGGTTCAACCATCTCCTACCATGTGAGGGCCCTAGGGAACAGGACCGTTTAAGCGATGAGTACCTGGAGTACCAGATGCTGGAGAAGACCGACATCCCTGAGGCAATCTGGAGAAGCGCCGTTGTGAGAGAGAGTGAGGATTCGGAGTATCATCGGATGGATAGGATCTGGGGCCATCTTAGTACCATCAAGAGCCAGATAAGTGGAACCCTCCGATTTCCAAGATTGGCAAAGGTTGCCAAACTAATCCTTTGTATGCCACATTCCAACGCTGACGCTGAACGCGTCTTCTCTGTTGTTGGTCTTAACAAGACCGACACAAGAAATAGGCTTTCACTCGATGGTACCCTCTCTTCCATTATGCGCATAAAAATGAACGACCTAGAGCCGTGCTACAAGTATGAGCCCCCGGCTCAGATAGTGAAAGACTCAAAGTCTGCTACAACCCGCTATAACAGTTCTTTACGATGTGATGATTAAATATTCACACACTGATATCTTCTGGGTGGTGTGTGTCTGTCTGTCTATCTGTGTAATATATTATATTGTATATATTAAGTTATTAATTGAATATATGAATTGATCTATGACTGGCATGGAAAAAAAAATAAAAAATCTTCATATACCATCTCACCTTTGCCTTGAAATTTGTTGAACCAGCCTAGACTAGTTTCTCTCTGTTAAACAACATTGTCTTTTGAAGGGCAGCTGAGGATGTAGGTTATGAATGAGATGTGGATTTAGGATTTTACATGTCTAACTAGTCACCCTAAAATCGACTAGAATGGAAGAAATTGCATTTAAGAAATGCACAAAATTCTAGAGGAAGGCCCCACACTCTACACTATTGCATATTCATAAAATGTATACATGTGTCTACATCATATCTACACAGATATATATTTATCTGTACTGTGGAACAACTTCTGAGATGTGTGTCGTGAACCTAGGGTGGCCAGACGTCCGTCTTTAGGCCGGACCGTCCGTCTTTTCAATGCCTTGTCCGGCGCCTGGCACAGCATCAAGCCGGACGCCTAATTGATTAAAATGCATGAAATTGCATCTAAGAAATACAATTTTTTTCTGGGGGAGGACCCCCAGACCCCCCGCCCAAAAATATTTGCCGACCCGCTGAAATCTCACTCCAAGGTTTTTGGAAAAGTTGGCAACCCTGCCATATTGTATTAAAAATGATAATAACTAAGTAATTGAGTGGAAATAAGAAATAAGACATTTTAAGACCATGAAAATATGTAATTTCCATAAAATTGAGTGGAATAGGTGATAATGCATTTTACGGCCCTGATTCTATCTTATTTCCATATAACTACTCAATTGTTTACAAGGTAATTAAGCAGAAATAATACAAGGATGCTTGGGTGGTCGTTTCTATGCAATAACATAGGAAGAGGAAATATTGCACATTACGGCCCTGATGTAGCCTAATTAGTATGAAACTACTTCGGCTGATACCGTTTAGTTACTGGCATACCTACCACCTAACTACTATGATGACACAGTAGCTGTTTCCATTAGCCTACTATTAACTAGAAACTACAGCATAATTGCACTGGAAACTGTATGGTTATTTTTGCTGTTATTAATGAGAAATTATAGTGTAATTGCACTGGAAACCATATGGTTATTTTGCTGTTATTACTAATAACAAGCAGTTATTACCATACAATTAGACTGAAATTACTGAGAAATTAGTATGAAATTAACACCTTATTAGCGATCCGTAAAGTAAAGTGTTACCTCAATTCTGGTAACAGTAAATTCATAACGCTGGGTTTTAAGAGGTTAAACATAAAAAGTAAGTTGCCCTGCTGCCTTAAATTAGTAGTCAACTCAACCTGAGAAAGCCTCAAGTTGATTTAAGCCCACACCTATACCGTAAGACAGCAGAGCAAATTACTGTTTTAAGTTTAACTGGCTTGTAATGTTGCACAGTGTAGTAGTAGTAGTAGTAGAAGTAGTAGTATAGTAGAAGCTTTTGTTTCTCCATGTATGGGCAGTTTTTTACTGGGAAAAATGAACGCTGCTACTACTACAATACTACTTTCCTATATATGTTAACTAAAGTTATGTGTTGCATAAATACACTACAGGAGAAGAGCTTATCAATGTTAACTGTGTAAACTTGTAAACTGTGTAATACTGTGTAACTTGTAAATTACAACCCATGCAAGTGAACACAAATGGAAACGTTGACCATGGGCTGCACTGACCTTGGTCTTCTTCTCTTTGAAGGAGGCGGGGATGAGGTCTGGGTGGAAGTGAGTCCCCAGAAACCGTGGCGACGGCAGCTGTGCCACGAACTGTGACAAGAACAAAGATCAGACGTAAATCCATTTCAATGAAGTTGTAGGCTATATAATGTAATGTAATTTGCAGTAATGTAACCCTAACTCAGACCCTAAACAAAGTGTAGAAATTAAATTGTGATGCCATATTAATACCCAACATGTGTCAATAGGCTACTCTTGTGTCACTAGTTAGCAAATAAAAACTCATTTGCCCTGTTTATGTCATGGGTCATCAGCATAGGAAACTAAACTCAAGAACTAAGGCCCAGGTTTGGCACACAGTATAAACAGGGCTAATGTTAATGTGTTGTGTCCTTTAATAATGGGACAACGGTCTTTTTCAAATGATATATTTTGGGGGAATTGTGTGATATCAGAGGCGGAGCTATAGGGGGGGCAAGCAGGGCATTTGCCCCTGGGCACAAAGCCCTTCTCTATTGGTGGTGGGGGCCCTATTGTGACCATGGCAAGTCGTATGGAGGGCCCTATAAGTGTCTTGCCCTGGGGCCCTATGTGCAATTGTTCCGCCACTGTGTGATATACTGTATTAATGACATATTATTAACATTTCCCAGTGAAAGTGGAAGTGGCCATTGTTCACGTGGCTTTGCTCATTGTTGAAATGTTCCATACTTTCAGATTCTATGATTTGACATCATGAAAAGGTATTTAAATTTCCCCGCAAGTCTGGATTGAGACCTGGGCATTTTTTCCCCACAGACCTGCCACTGCTATACTACATACAATTATGATGTGCTCCATTCATATGTAAATATAAATGTACAACATATTAAGGATGTGCCAATGGATCGGCCCATCTAAATTGTGGGCCAGAAAGAATTGAAACAAACAAAACAAAAAAACATAAAAAACAAAAGCACTAGCCCCTGGGGACTGTCAGAACCAGGGAAAGGCCCTGTATGTCAGATCAAGCCTTATTTCCGGGTGAAAGTGAAATTGTCCCTCACTTTCTGTTGGTCAGGGGTCATGAACTCGATGAGAGGGGGCATGTCTGAGGCCTCGGTCTTCCCCGTGGCCGTTGCTATGATCTTACGCACCACTGCCACCATCCAGTTGAATCCTGGGAAGGAAAGCAAGGCCATGTGATGTATTGCAGAGTTGCAATATTATATTATATTACACTAGGCCTATATTACTATAAGTCTAGTCTATCATTTGTTGCAACAGTAAAGAGGTCTTTGAATTTAAACAGTGATTTTCAAACTGCATATGGGATTCATGCATTCCTCTCGGCATCAGTAGGTTTAATACACAGTTGTGTCTAGACCAATGATACAGTAAGTAAGACCTCCTTGGTCTAGACTGATATTTAAGTGTGACAAGTGCAGTATACATTACTGTACCCCTCTCACGGTAGTTCCCATAAGATTTAACTGTGTGGAATAGGCCACATAAAGCATGCAATGGTTGCACCCCATTTGCTGTTCACTTATAGGCTTTTTATTTTTGCGTTAAGTTCACTTGTAGAGTGTGATAGTGGAAATGGCCAGCTCGACAAATTATTTCTTCTCATTTCTTCACTGTGGAAGTTGATGTGCGGTTACTTTGTTGTGTGATATAGTATGTAGAAGTTGTGGTAAGAATTTGAAAATACCATGTGATGCATCAATACTATCCTACACACACACACACAAAAATCACAGCCCACAAATGGATGAAAGAGGCGTGTCATCCTAAATGACCAAGTCGTCCTCAAGTTCACCGGTTATGTAACTTCCTGTAACTTGAGACGAGCCAGGACTTTCCTGTTGTTTAGCATTCTACACACCAGGACTAGGCATAGGCAGACTAGGCGGTCGCCTAGGGTGCCAAATGTCCTGGAGGGACCACGGAATTACAATAGTAGCCTCTTACTGCAGCAGGGGTAGCCGGCGACCCTATTCACTTGCTGAACATGCTTAACTACATCATAACAACATTGCTGTGACATTACAGAGAGCCATAGTGCTGCGCTAAGTTAAGCTAAATAAAGCAATAAACTTTACATTTAATGGGCACTCAGTAAATATATATATACATGGTACTAGATCAGCTGTGCTCGATCAGATGTATGACACCATGTTTACAGATGCCAATGTCAAATTCCACAAAAAGGAAAAAAAATGGTGCTCGCCTAGGGCACCAAATTGCCTAGAACCTGCCCTGAGCAGGTTCACACCACATGGACTTAGTGAGATAATACACAGAAAATGTGATGAAAAGCAAAAATGTTGGGCCCCATGAAAGATTCAAATTTTGGGCCCCCAAAATGACAAATTATGTTATCAGCATCCTTCCAAGGGCCCTGTCAGTGCTGTTGGGCCCTTAGAATCTGTACCACCTTTCCCCCCCTCGCGGCACCCATGATGACAAGCATATGGTTTCACGTGCATTGTGTGTGATTGCACTCATGCATATTTGTGTGCATGTAGAGAGAGGTTATGTTGATGATACGTATATGAGCATGTTTGTTTTTGCAAGGAGGGGTGTGGAGAGAGATAGAAATGGACAGCAAGGGAAAATGAGCCATAATTTAAATTAAATTAATGTTTCACCCAGCCTACATACCCATCCCCCCCAACACACATACGCACGCACACGCACGCGCACGCACACGCACACGCACACGCACGCGCACGCACACGCACACACACACGCACACGCACACGCACACACACACGCACACACACACGCACACACACACACACACAGACACACGATGATTATGTAACTGGTGTTCCTCAATGTTTCCCTCAAACACAAATCAGTGGTTAATCCCAGGAGATATATCTCTTTATCATCATTCCTCTCTGAGGAATGTTTTGCTATAAGAACCACAACTAAACAACCACAACAGTTTATACCACTTTTCCTCTTTCTCTCTTTCTCTCTTTCCTTCTTCTCCCCTCTCTCTCTCTCCTTCTCTCTCTCTCTCTCTCTCTCTCTCTCTCTCTCTCTCTCTCTCTCTCTCTCTCTCTCTCTCTCTCCTGAACCCCTGCCCTGTGCCCTTTGTCCTGTAATACTGTCTGGAGCTAACTGTAGGCTAACTGTGAATAACACTGTCAATGACCTTAAGTTGCTTTGGATAAAAAGCGTCAGCTAAGTGTAATGTAATAAATGTAATGGTCTGGAGGACCCTCCTAAACCTCTATCCTGTGCCCTCTTGGCATATGCCGTGTGTCCTGTACTGTTGTCTGTACATAACTGTAACTAGCTGTAACCGTAAATAACCCTGTCATGGTGGCTGTAGGCAGGAATTTGAAATAACTCCACTCCAAACTCCAACTCCCATTGTCATTGTGACACAGCACTCCACAGCACACAAGTGAACACTGCACACTGCACACAACCAAATTGCATTTATGCCTCACCCGTGCAAGGGGGCAGCCCTCAGTGGCGCCCCATGGGGAGCAGTGCGGTGGGACGGTACCATGCTCAGGGTACCTCAGTCATGGAGGAGGATGGCGGAGAGCACTGGTTGATTACTCCCCCCACCAACCTGGCGGGTCGGGAGTCGAACCGGCAACCTCTGGGATGCAAGTCTGACGCCCTAACCGCTCACCCATGACTGCCCGTAACGGAGGTCCATAGTGCATACGCAGCGCGCCAGACATTTTTTAAAGGTGCACTGTGTAGGATGTTGCCCGGAATATCTATTGTAACTATGTTGGTCATTGAAACTATGCTGTCTTTTGCCAATTTTGGTCTTTTCATGAATATTTGCTAAATAATGAACTAATATTTACTAGTATGACCACAGTTTACAGTATGTTTTGCAGCTGAAAAGATTTCTGGAAATTCAAAACGGCGGACAAAGGAGAAGATCCCCTTTTTTATGTATGTAAAATATTATTTTCTCTAAAAATAAGGGAGGTCCGGACCTCCCTTACCTCATATGTGGCTACGGCCATGAACCCTGTCAATAGCTGTAAGTCTCTCTGGATAAAAAGTGTCAGCTAAGTGGAGTGTAATGTAATGTCTGCACCCTCTGCACCCGTCCTCCCTTGCTCACTTGCCTGCTTGTGACCTCATGATGATGTCACTGACGACGGAACATTAATTCAATGTCTTGCAAAAGCACAATTCTGATGTAATTTTCTCAATTGGGATGGTGAATGAAAAACAGTCCCTCAAAAAGCTGTGGTGGCTAGGCTGACAGCTGGGAAACTTTGTTTTCTCCACGGAGGAGGGGCCAGTAGGCGGGGTGAGGCCACAAGCACAAGTGGAGGACGGGAGTGTGCATATTGGAATGCACCCCCTGGCTATACTGAGCTTTTTCCCCCCCCCTACAAACTATGATTCAAGCGAAAGGGAGTTTTTCCTCACCCCTGATGCCACCAGGGGCCGCACCTGAGCGCCCAATCTCTGTTTGACTATCTATGACTTATGCTAGGCCCAGCCACTATGGACCTTACGCATCTAAGAATCCTGGTCCTAACCTACGTTGACCTTATGACTCTACAATCTCTATCTATCTCTTCTTCCTCTGCCTTCCTGCTATTTCTGCCTCTCCTCTATACCTCTCCTTTCAAATCCATCTCTAACAATGATGTTTTTCCCATTTGTTAAGCACTTTGAGTTACATGCCTTGTATGACACAGTGCTATACAAATACAATTATTATTATTATTATTATTATTATTATTATTATTATTATACTCACCACACTTGGGGTAGGCCACTAGCATGATGTCATCACTGCGCGCCTCCATCGCCCTTGCGGCCAATATGTTCTCTGCGGGGCTCATGATGGTGGTGTACAGTATGCCTTCGAACCTGTACACAGTTAAGAGGATCAAGTCCATTTGGAGTGCTACCAGAAACTTAGTAAAAACTTTGTAAAGATGGTGCTCCATCCACACACCTGAGAACACCTATGGAATTGATGCCTTTTATTTCAGTTTGCCATACAAGGGACTGCTCACTTCCTGACGAAGGCTTCATGCCGAAATGCGTCAAAGTGTTGTAATTATGTTGTGCCCATTAAAAGAAAGGCATTTTAACTACAAAGAAGATGAGTGCCTTGGTATTCTACAACTTTAAAGTCTCCACACAGTGAAGTTTACAGAGTTACTGTAATTGAACACAGTTCGAGAGTGGGCCCAAACACTGTGCCCTGTAGAATAATTTGAAATCCGACTGCTGAATTTGATAACTTTGCTGTTAATTCAACTCTTTGTGAGGTTCTAGAGATTACATAATAATCTGAAATGAAGCTTTACGAGTGGAGCTCCTTTGACTATTGAAGAAGACACAGGGACATTGATATGTCAGTCAGTTTGTGCAGAAAAGTAAAAAAAAAGAAAATAAATTGAAGAGTTCAGATGCAAAACCCCCTAACTCCATTTCTGAAGACCTGCACTTCTGTATTTTTAGAGAACCCCGTTGTTGGTTTGGTTTACATTCATGTACTTGATAATACATATAAATAGTTATATTACATAAATACAATTAAAAATATGCATTTTTGATAGCTTTGTATTAAATAAAAATGAATTAAGATTATTTTCTGAAAAGGCACTTAGGGGGTTTTGCATCTGAACTCTCAGTCATCCCTAAGTCTAGTCGATGAGATAAGAAATAGCCCTGTTTGTCTCAATTCTGTTGCCCTTGACCGTGAGCACCACCGAGACTGAAGCACAGACATCCATCTCCCAGGTGACTGTGTGAGTTTTGAATGTATTAAATTCGAACCTGTGCATCTTGTCCTCGTTCTTCATCTTCATGGCCAACTCCATATGGGACCGCATCACTTCCTTCACATTCGGAGGAGCGCTCATGATGCCTATGAATTGAATTGAATTGAATTGAATTGAATACTTCATTACCAGTTATGGGCAAAAGGGAGTCATTAGTTACAATACAAGGCCAGGCCACATATTCTTCTAAATCAGTGGTTCTCAAACTTTTTGTGTGAAGTACCACCCGAGAAAATATTGAGCTCTCCGAGTACCACCTTGACAACCAACATTAGA
The DNA here is from genome assembly GCF_034702125.1 of Engraulis encrasicolus. Taxonomy (NCBI): domain Eukaryota; kingdom Metazoa; phylum Chordata; class Actinopteri; order Clupeiformes; family Engraulidae; genus Engraulis; species Engraulis encrasicolus. The sequence continues at coordinate 11,797,713 of NC_085857.1, read as the reverse complement.
ATATTGTAGCAAAAGCCTCCCAATTCACTTTTGCCAGTCAATACAGGAGAGGTTCATAACGGCATCAACAGCTACGGTCATATTCAGTGCAAGTTGCTTTTAAATTTCTTGCTTGCCGAGTATTGTTCTGAATTATGTTTTCAGATTCATACAGTTTAATATTACAAAATGTGATACCAAAGACACATTTTCGACTGCAACAACTTGATCAGCCTTCAAATAAATGCACAAAAAATGACTTCTTCCAAGTACCACCAGAGATGTCTCAAGTACCACAGTTTGAGCACCACTGTTCTAAATGACCCGTATTTACCTGTCCAACTCAATCAGGTGATCATTCCACCTGGCAATCACCCAGTTGAATTGGACAGGTAAAACTCCAGGTAAATTCCAGGTCATTTGGAATAGGTGGCACTGGATTGTAAGCTCAGGACGTTTGCCCATCAGTGTTTGTTACAAACTCAGACTCACTTTCTACAGTACAAACAAATACATTGTCACATTGATAACATGCATTACGTACATTACATGCATTGCAAACAGTGCAAACATCGTTTTCGCATTTTAGATAAATACCTTGCAGAGAGGTCCAGCTGTATTTGACTTGGAGAGAAGAGCGTGTGTGCAGTGCAGTCAGAGCGGGGGTAGTTTGGAACACCTTGGAGAGAAGTGGTAGACTGAACAAGAAATACAGAGAGAGAGAGAGAGATACAGTAGAAAGAGGAAGTTGTAGAAGTATGAGAAACTGGTGAATGAGAGAGGCAGAGAAATACAGAGAAAGAGAGAGACTGGGAGGAGTGACATGAGAGAGGGAGTATAAACAGACCGAGGGGGAGGAGTTTAAGTAGTTCAGTGTGTGGGAGCGGAGTGATTGAGGGAGCGTGATGAGTAATGAGAGGGTGGAGAGAGAGAGAGAGAGAGAGAGAGAGAGAGAGAGAGAGAGAGAGAGAGAGAGAGAGAGAGAGAGAGAGAGAGAGAGAGAGAGAGAGTTTGAAGGTGGGAGAATGATAGAAATTGGATTCTCTTTTGTACGTCGCACACAATATAGGGTGTGTAAAAGTTGTTTGTCATTTTCTTTCAAACACAAAGTAAATAAAGCAAACAAAAAAAGCAATGGCACAATGGAACACAAAACACAGTGACCCAGCATTTTTAAAAATGACTGAAAACGTTGAAATCACGAGAGTTAGTTAAGACATGATGTCATAAATTTGCTGTTACAGTAACAGAATGGCAATGACCATTGCATTACTAAAGGCCAAGTGTTGTGTCATAGTAGCGTAGGACTATGCTAGTTAACCTTTCACTGGCTATTACAGCATTCCACTGGTGCAACGGTGTGCATTATGGGGCTACACACAGAATAGAACGATCTTTTTTTTCTCTCTCAGTGTTTTCCTTTGGTCACATGACCAAACGTGTCAGAACTAGCAAACAGAGTCCCATTCACTCAGAGTCCCCTGGGTTCAACTCAGGCTACGACCCCCTCCCCAGTCCCCACAAGAATTTAAAACTCAACATGCCTTAACCCTATCCAGACCGGGCTTTTTTGGCATTCCTGGGACGGGGGGGGGGGTTCTCTTTTGCCCCCCCCCCTCATAACTTAGGAACCGAATGGCGTATGACCACCGAACTTGGAGGGGATGATCTCCAGCCAAGGATCTATGAATGACATCAGTTTGGTGTCATTATTGGATATTATGACATCATTATGACATCATTTCCTGATTTTATTGCCCAAAATGTCATCTTAATGCATTTTCCATCTAACTTGGGTAATGCACATCAATTTTGGTTATTATGTCCTTCAGACCACTTCAAATGTTCACAGGGGTGTCCAGAGGTGGAACGTAACTAAGTTTTTGTACTTCGTTACTGTACTTAAGTATTTTTTTCTGGAATTTGTACTTACTTGAGTAAAAATAAAAATGCAGACTTTTACTTTTACTCAATACATTTTTTTGACAATTACTTGTACTTTCTACTCCTTACATTTCTAGAAGAGGACTTAGTTACTAGTTACATTTATCCTAGGTTTTCCTGTTGTGTTTCGTGGATATTTGAGTAGCCTCAGCTGCAGGCAGGGAGGCGGGACCAAGCCCCTCTTTCAAACTGACACCCAGACAGAAAAGATACTTTAAAAAACATTAACAGGACTCCATAGTCATGTTCAAATAGAACCGAAAACCGTTGCAGAAACTTTTTCCTATTGGATCAAGTAGGCAGACATACTTGTACTTTTGTACTCAGAAAGTACATTTAAAAGTTAGCACTTATGACTTTTACTTAAGTACATTTTTGGTGTACAACTTTTACTTTCAATTGAGTATTTTTTTCGCAGGGTACTTCTACTTTTACTTAAGTACACAACCTCTGTACTTCTTCCACCTCTGGGGGTGTCTGATGCTAATAAAAATGTAAAAAAAATAAGAAAAGTGATCAGTGATCAGTGATTTTTGGTCAGGCGTACCTGTCAGAAAACCGTTGCCATGGCAACAACAAAAATGATAAACCTAATCTTTTGGTATCACACTGTAGCCAACTTCATGTTAGGAAAAGCCACAAAGTTTCGTAGTCATAGCTTTAGTCATTCAGGAGTTATACGACATCAAAGATGGTGCGGGCACTTTTACCCCCCCCCCCCCCTTACGGAAGGAAAATATATTTTTGAATATATGAAATGAAAATATATTATAATATACTACAATATATTGTTTGCCAATATATCATTTTATATTGTACAGCAGTATATTGCACAATATAAAGTGATATATTTTGCGGTATACGAGAATATAGACATTATTGCCGTTTTCGTATATTGACTTATGTATTGCATTATACTGTGAAATATATTGTTGGATATATGGAATTATATCCCATATAGTATATGACTTATTGATAAATCATATATTGATTTATGTATTGTATTGTACTGTACAATATATTGTTGCATATATTGAATTATACCCCATAGTATATGGCTTATTGATGAATCATATATTGATTTATGTATTGCATTATACTGTACAGTATATTACTGCATATATTGAATTATACCCCATAATATATGGCTTACTGATGAATCATATATTGAATAATGTATTGCATTATACTGTACAGTATATTACTGCATATATGGAATTATACCCCATAATATATGGCTTATTGATGAATCATATATTGATTAATGTATTGCATTATACTGTACAGTATATTACTGCATATATTGAATTATATCCCATAATATATGGCTTATTGATGAATCATATATTGATTTATGTATTGCATTATACTGTAAAGTATACTGTTGCATATATTGGATTATATCCCATAGTATATGGCTTATTAATTAAATCATATATTGACTTATGTATTGCATTACACTACACAATATACTGTAACGTACTTTATACAAGGCATTTATGAAGTAATGTAATTACAACAATGACCAAACATCAATTCAATTCATTCAACTGTTGACATTGGTTTATTAAAAACATGAAACCAACCGACCCTTTAACACCACCGCTCACACATGCAGAGACAGAGGGGCAGACAGGCAGGGAAACGCACACAAACCACGACTTGACAACGACACCGGCCAACAGGCCAAATGCTGGTGAAACTTGCCTGTGGCCAGTAACAATTTCAGTCTCCCACTTTGGCCAGTAACTTGTACTTAATGTAAATGCAGAAATATTCTAAAAAAAATAAATAAAAAAAATAAAAATAAAACAAAAACAAAACAAAACAAAAAACTGTGGCTGTGGCCGGTAAGCGAAACACCTCACATAAAGCACTGGCACACATGCACGCGTGCACACACACGCGCACACACACGCGTGCCCGCGCCCACACACACACACACACACCCGCGCGCACACACACACACACCTTCAGATATATTTAAAAAAAAAAGTGAAAGTGAAGGTGAATTCAGGGGCAGACCGCCCGCAGCCTCAGTCACTCAAGGTCAACAAGAGGGCTCATAGGCCTGTCCATGGACTTCTTTTTCTCTTGGTGAAGCAGTTCACAGATTCTTTTATTTAGCGACATCCGGATCTCCCCCATCCTCGCACCTGGATGTGCCTGAGCAACAGCATCTGCAAAAGTAAAGTAAAAAGAATGTTAACTCTCTAACCCATTGTGCAGGCGAGACGTTCCATTTCTTTTTCCGTTGGGAAGCGACAAGGAAGCAGAGGCTGGTGACGTAGACAAGCGAGGCGAGCGGGCGGGAAAGTTGGGCTCGGGTGAAAGATATGCTAATGAAACGTAGTGATGGGAAAAAGTTCAGTTTCAGTTACAATCTAGGGCCACACATTCCAAATGGCCTTGTTTTACCTGTCTAATTCAACCATGTGATCATTCCACCATCGAATCACCAGGCTGAATTGGACAGGTAAAAACAGGTCACCTGGAATATGTGGAACTGGATTGTAACTAAAACTGAACTTTGTCCCATGAAGCGGTAGCAAGTGGGAGAGGTTTCAAATGAAAGTTATTTCATGGAGTTATGTTACAACATTGTACTTGTAGGTAAACACTTGACAGCAGAGCCATGCATGTCCATAAAACAGTATATGAGAACATATACTGTACGATCAAATCTACCTGATTGGCCACTTGAAATGGCGGCCCCCCCCCCCGGTCTGGATAGGGTTAAAGCTCGACATGACTAAGACACTGTTGGCATAGCCTGCAAAGCTGGACTTGGTGCAAGAAGTCAAGAAGTAAGAAGTAAAAAAATGTAAAAGGTAAAACCATAACAACTGAGCATGTTTGTGTCTCTCTTTTTTTTTTAGTTCAGTCCCCTGGATTACATTCACCCAACTACCCTCCGCAGTTCCCAACTACCCTCCCCAGTTCCCGAAAGTCTTTCAAACTCTCACAGCATGAGACAGACTCTGTTGGCATAGCCTGCAAAGTTGGAATCGGTGCATGCATTTTATTAAGAAGTAAAAATATTATAATACCTCTACACCAGGGGTGTCAAACTCAAATTGACAGAGGGCCGAATTCAAAATCTGGAACGAAGCTGCGGGCCGAACTCAACATTTATTTTTTAAAATGGACTAAAATTGTGCCTGTATGCACTTCACACTCATAGTTACATTTCACATACAAGATGTGCAGACACATTTGAATTGACAAATACGATAGGAAAGAGTGTGATACAGCAAATTTCATGTTCAAGTCGTGTTACGCTATATATTGATGGTGTATGTGGGACAACTGTAATACACATTTGAAATGATCTCGCGGGCAGAATAAAATGGCTCCGCGGGCCGAATTTGGCCCCCGGGCCTGAGTTTGACATGCCTGCTCTACACTCTCTGAAATAAAGGTACAGAACTCGTCGCTGTGGCAGTACCCTCAATGGGAGTACCATTGCATCGCTTGATTGGTTTCCCAAAAAAGAGGTGCGTTCAGTTTCTTGCAATATCGACCAATGTGCATCTGTCACCTCTTTTGTTGAGGTACCACCCAAGCGACACAATGGTACTCCCCTTGGGGACACTGCCACAGCAACGAGGTCTGTACCTTTATTTCTGAGAGTGTAAAACGCATTGTATGTTATATTACAACGGTGCTTGGGCTTTTTCGGTACTGTGTGCATGGCTTTGACCTGAGTAGTCTTTAAAGGGACACTGTGTGAGATTTCTAGTTGTTTATTTCCAGAATTCATGCTGCCCATTCACTAATGTTACCTTTTTCATAAATACTTACCACCACCATCAAATTCTAAGTATTCATTATGACTGGAAAAATTGCACTTTTCATACATGAAAAGGGGGATCTTCTCCATGGTCCGCCATTTTGAATTTCCAAAAATAGCCATTTTTGCAAAATGACTCTTCTTGGACTATACTAGAAAATATTTGTTTATCACTCAGTAAACTTTCATGTAAATATCAAATTTGGCGATAGCCAACCCAGTTTCAATAAGCAGCATAGTTGCAGTACCTTTTTTGACCATTTCTTGCACAGTGTCCCTTTAAGTTGTGCTAGTAGTTTGGTAGAATACTCTTATAGGCTTACTCTCTGGCCCCATAGCACTTTAAACACCACTAGCAGGGATTGGCAACTGAAGGGCCCGGGGGCAACACTCGGCCCTAGTTTTCAAAACAAAGTGTGGAGAGGCAGCCTTTAGCTTCTATGCTTTAAAGCTTTGGAACCAGCTTCCAGATGACGTAAAAAATGCACCCACTATTGATAGCTTTAAATCTAGACTCAAGACAAAGCTGTTCTCAGATGCTTTCCCCTAGCTCAAATTCTTATTTTTTATTTTTTTATGTTTATTTTATTATTTTATTTTATTATTATCATTTTACCTTATGTTTATCTTAATGTTTTAAATGTTCGTTGACTCTAATATAATTCCTTATTTCTTCAATGTTTCCTTTCTTTTTTGCATTTGTTAATCTTGTAAAGCACATTGAGTTGCACCTGTGTATGAAATGCGCTATACAAATAAACTTGCCTTGCCTTGCCTTGCCTTGCCTTTTCAGTAAGAGATGTTACTACCACTGCTGCAAATTTTGTCCCGGGGGTGTTTTTCAGAGGTCATCTTGAAAACTGGGCAGCAGTGATTACTTTCGTTGTCATGTGGGCTTTGATGGCAATGAAAACATTTGGCCCTCTTTATCATGAAAGTTGCCTATCCCTGCACTAGAGGGACGAAGTGAATTAAGAGGCTACGCCGCTCACAGCAGAACACAGACACGGTTGGCATAGTGCAAAGCTGGAATTTCTGCACATACTGTATTTTAAGAAGTAAAACTATGTATGATACTACCCATACCTGAGCAGGAAGTGTACTGTATGCAGGGTTGCCAGATGAGGCTGATGATTTCAAGCCCAAAAAATGCTCAAAACCCGCCTAGAAGCACAAAATCCCGCCCAATTCTATTGATTTCTATGGTAAAAATTGGGCAGGTTTTTCTGCTAAATGCCATTTTTACCCGCACACTGCCATCCTAAGCAGCCCAATTGGGCGGGAAACTGACACTGACTTAAAGTATGTAGCTAAGCTAGTGAAAGTCAATGGATCACTGTAGCATGTAGCATGCTACATGGATGCATTGACTTTCACTAGCTTAGCGACATGCTCCCTCTTTTAACTTGTCTTAAAGCAAGACAACGGCTTACATGAAAAACTCTGACACTGACACTGACTGTACACTGACTGTATGCTACTCTTGTTTGTTTGTTTGTTTGTTTGTTTGTTGGTACAGCCTGCACGGCTTTGGCCAGAGTGGTTTTACGGTAGCATACAGTACCAAGTTGATTTACATAGACTACACACTTACTAGACACAGACGTATCTAAATGAGGAGGTTCAGAGGGTCCACTTGATTCAGTTCAAGGCCATAAATTGCCCATATCTGCTGCTACTTTATCTGTTAGCTGATACAATTACTGTGGTCACTGATGGGGTCACAGTCCGCCTCTCGGGAAGAGGAATCTCATTGATGCTTTTATGTAGACTGGATCTCCCTTGGGGTCACCTTGAATTGAATCCAAAAGTTTCCCAAACTGGGGGTTGGGGGTACAGCAGGGGGGTGTATGCTTCACATTGCATTACACGTAGCTGCCATTTTTATACATTGCGACTCACAGTTATGTTGCAGGGTATTGGTTACAGACCCTGGAGCAATGTGGGGTTAGGTGCCTTGTTCACTTCAGCCATGGTTGGAGGTGTAGGGAGAGGTACGGGTGGGAATCGAACCTACAACCCCCTGATCTTATGTTCACATTCCTAGCCGTAGGCCAAATACGTATACCCCATTTCATATTACCAATCACTGCAAGGTTGTATTTGATAACTGCAGTTGTGCAGTATCAGCAGAGACATTGCAACACAACAGCAACAACTTTTGGGGTCATATTTGGTGCAGGGCAGCCTCTTTGTGCAGATTGGCAACATTGCTATGACATTACTGAGAGGCTTAAAGGGGTATGCCACTATTTGGGGGCTTAATACAGTTAAAATCGTTGGTCAGGGTTTATAAAGGTGGTAAAGTGTCTTATTTTTCATGTAAGCCGTTGTCTTGCTTTAAGACAAGTTAAAAGAGGGAGCATGTCGCTAAGCTAGTGAAAGTCAATGCATCCGTGTAGCATGCTACATGCTACAGTGATCCATTGACTTTCACTAGCTTAGCTACATACTCCCTCTTTTAACTTGTCTTAAAGCAAGACAACACTTAACATGAAAAATAAGACACTTTACCACCTCTATAAACTCCAGCCAATGATTTTAACTGTATTAAGCCCCAAAATAGTGGCATACCCCTTTAAGTAACAGATTAAGACTTGGCCATGACAATGTTTGGTGACAGTAAGGTAATAACATAGGCTCTGCGCAAAGGGGCTAAGGAACAATATGTAAACAAACCCATGATGATCAGGACCTCATTAGATGGTCAGGACCTCAGAAGTCCCTGAATTTTTTTTTTCAGGTAGCCTACTGGCAAGTCAGGGCAAGAGTGACTCCATGTGGACATTGGCAGGGATTTCTCTTTAAAGAAAGGCATCTAAACCCATGTTATTCCAGGGAGTTTCTCTGTGGACCTACTGTATGTAATTCACCAAAAGACAATGGATATACGATAAGTGTTGTTAGGAAAATACCTATTAGGATGGGCATTCAAAACTTGCAGTATGCACAGCACAAAAGAATCAATGTGTGACTGAAGAAAATTAAGGAATTGGTTGAACCATATGTTGCACCAGTTGTTAACTGCAATGTAAACACACCCATTTACTAAGATAAACATATCACAAGTGCAAATTCGCACGCACACTCTCACCCTCTCCCTCTCTCTCTCTCTCTCTCTCTCTTTCTCTCTCTCTCTATCTCTATCTCTCTCTCTCGGTCTCTCTCTCTCTCTCTCAGGCACGCAAACACACACACACACTCCCACTCACACACACACACTCCCACTCACACACACACACACACACACACACACACACACACACACACACACACACACACACACACACACACACACACCATGCTGTCATAAATCTCAGGCGCACGTTACCACTAATTTCTTCATGTCACGCAAGCACTATGTAATCATGACTTGGCATTCTTGGCACCGTACTACATCCTGCACGCAAGGCTTGCTCTCTGTAACACCTGAGATTCCTCAAAAGAAGCACACACACAATCACACACACACACACACACACACACACACACACACACACACACACACACACACACACACACACACACACACACACACACACACACACACACACACACACACACACACACACACACACACACACACACACACACTGAGTATACGCCATACAAAGAACACACACTCACAGACATGGCATTTGCATTTAAGAACTCAACCACAAACCTGCTACCTGCACAGAAGCACACACAAACAGAACCCCCCCCCCACCACACAACACACACACACACACACACACACACACACACACACACACACACACACACACACACACACACACACACACACACACACACACACACACACACACACACACACACACGCACATATGCACGCACACACATTGACCTAGAGAGATAAACTTCTTGCTCCGCTGTGCTCTGTTCTGACAGGTTGGTGTGGCAATGTCAGTGCAGGAGACTGGTGGTGTAGCTCTAGCCTTATTATCATCGACTTTCAAATCTCTTCGATACTTGGTCTGTCCAAGAGCATAACAATTGACGTTTCCCAAATGGCATGGTTTCCAACAAAGTGGGTGGAATTCCCGATTTTTCCGGAGATCAGAAATAGTCAGGTCATCAGCTGGGAAAAATTAGGCCTTTCGTCCTACCGCACTTTTCTCTGTGGATTACTGACCAGAAGGCCTATTGGAAGAAATTAAAACATGGGGCCACGTCAATTTTTGCTCAGAATTCAATATGGCCGCCATTTTCCAAAATGACTTGTTTTCATGCATTACCACATTGTACTATAAGGTGATATTCATGAACGATTAACTACTTTCAGCACTATTCTGTCCTATTTCTTTACATACATGTTTACAAAGGTTGACTTTACTAAAAAAATAAAAAATAAAGTTGGCCACCTTGCAATATCCAAAGGAAAGTGCTGAAAATTATGATTGAAATGCACATAGAGAGTCTATGGCTGGGAAAATTAGGCATATTGTCCTGTCAGGGTTTTCACAGTGGATTACAGACCAGAAGGCTTATTGAAAAAGATTCACCAGCTGGTTGCCATCTCAAATGTGCTCCAAAATTCAAAATGTTCTCTGTTTTTCAGAATGGCAGACTTTCATACATTTTTCTCAATACTGTAAGACCATAATTATCAATAAAGACAACCTATTTTCAGTGAAATTCTGTCCTATCTCCTATCTACAGAAGTGAGTACAAAGGTTGGCAACAGAATGATGTAAATATATATCTTGCCCCTTTGAAATATCCTAAGGGTTGTTGTCAGAAAATAATTGAATTACACATACACAGTTGACTGCTGAAAAAAGGCTATTGATCTGGCAAACTTTTCACATTAGATTACTGACCAAAAGTTTTTCAGGCCTACATTTTTTTTGCATAAAGCAAGGGTGAGTGTGCGTGCGTGTGTGCGTGTGTGCGTGTGTGCGTGTATCCCACGCTCATCTTTCCCCTGCTCTACAGTGTCTTTCCCCCACACACTATTCTGCCTCCCCCACCCCTCACTCACCCCCCCCCTTACACTATCCTGACCCACCCACCCCCCACCCACACGTTTCTGCCCCCCAAACCCCCTCACTCATCCCCCCATGCTACTCTGCCCCCCCACCCCTCACTCACACCCCACTATTCTGCCCCCACGCTCACCCACCTTGACTCATTCTCCCCCCACCCCCCCCATCCAATGTGAAAAGTTTGGCAGGTCGACCCCCCCGACTGAACTTACCCCCCCCCCACACAAACACACACACACTATTCTGCCCCCCTGAACCCCCCACACTATCCCCCCACCACCTCACTCATCCCCCCACAAACTATTCTCCCCACCCACCCCCTAATTCAATGCGACTCATTCCCCCCACCCCCCACTCTGTCCCCCTACCCCCACTCACCCCTTCATTCATCCCCCTCCACATCATTCGGTCCCCCCTACCCCCCCACCTTACAACCCCCCCTCCAACACACACACACCCGGTCTACTGTGTCTATGCCAGTGTATGTAAAGAAGCACAATGGCCACACACACTTGAGAAAAGCGCACTCAGACACACACACACATACAAACGCACGCACGCACACGCACGCACGTGCGCACACACACACACACACACACACACACACACACACACACACACACACACACACACACACACACACACACACACACACACACACACACACACACACACACACACACACACACACACACACACACAGTTTGGCAGGACAATATGCCTTTTTTCAGCAGTCCACTGTGTTTGTGAAATTCAATCATTTGACAACATTCCTTTGGATATTTCAAAGTGGCAAGATATATATATTTATGCCTTTTTCTAGACAACCTTTATACTCACGTCTGTAAGAAGATAGGACAATTTAACTGAAAAATAGGTAATCTTTATTGATAATTATGGCCTTACAGTATTGAGAAAAATGTGTGAAAGTCTGCCATTCTGAAAAACAGAGAAAATTTTGAATTTCGGAGGACATAGATGGCCCCAAGTTTTAATCATTTTCAATAGGCCTTCTGTTCTGCAATCCACTGTGAAAACCCTGACAGGACAATAGGCCTAATTCCCAGCCATAGACTCTCTATGTGCATTTCAATCATTATTTTCAGCACTTTCCTTTGGATATTGCAAGGTGGCCAACTTTATTTTCATTTGTTTTAGTTTAGTCAACCTTTGTAAACATGTATGTAAGGAAATAGGACAGAATAGTGCTGAAAGTAGTTAATCTTTTACAGGGGCGCAACTACAGTATATGCGACGTATGCTTTGCAGGGGGGCGCCAGAGAGAGGGGGGCGCCAAAAAGAGAGGGTAGGCTAAAAGAGGGAGAATACTGTCAGATTCAAAAACAGATACATATTTCAACGGTCACAAGGGTTTAACAAGGGGCGTGATCACAAGCCCATAACAAATGATTATTAATCCTTTTTTGTTTGTTTGTTTTTTTGGAGGGGGGCACCAAAACAGTTCTTGCATACCCCCCAGAAATGAGTAGTTGCGCCCCTGATCTTTCATGAATATCACCTTATAGTACAATGTCATAATGCATGAAAACAAGTAATTTTGGAAAATGGCGGCCATATTGAATTCTGAGCAAAAATTGACGTGGCCCCATGTTTTAATTTCTTCCAATAGGCCTTCTGGTCAGTAATCCACAGAGAAAAGTGCGGTAGGGCGAAAGGCCTAATTTTCCCAGCTGATGACCTGTCCAAAACAATATTTGGTCTATCCAAGAGCATAACAATTGACGTTTCCCAAATGGCATGGTTTCCAACAAAGTGGGTGGAATTCCCAATTTTTCTGGAGATCAGAAACAATATTTATATGGCTCTTGGCCTGACTAGAAGCACAGCCAAAGGTGTTGCATTACTAAGGAGGGCGTGGCCTGGCAAGATTGCTCAGCTTTCTCTGTCACTGCTTTTGCAGACTGAACTCCCAAAGCCATCACAAGAGTGACAAACCTGGAATGATTGATATAAACTTCCCCATCCAACTCACTCCACCCTGAACCCGAACATGCAATATCATGTTGGCACAACGGTTTTGGTTAGATTGCTGTGCCAACATCTAGGCGAAAGAAATGAAAATATGTGTCACTTAGAGATGTGTATATTTGTGTATCTTGAATTACATATTACATTAATGCCCAACATTTTCCAGTCAGGTCAAGAAATCGAAAGGTTCTCACATATGTAATTTTACCATTTTTTATTTCATTTTTACTTGAACAAGTTCCACATACATCTTGCATATTTCTAGTCATTTTAGAAAAAAGAGGAAATATATTTTTTTACTTTGAAAAGGTTTTCATAATCCCCCTCTTTCTATTTGCAGTAGGTGTCATATTTGAGTCTGTTCCCCAGTCTGGTTCTCCTCTATTTGCAGTAGGTGTCATATTTGAGTCTGTTCCCCAGTCTGGTTCCTGATAGTCTATTTGCAGTAGGTGTCATATTTGAGTCTGTTCCCCAGTCTGGTTCCTGATAGTCTATTTGCAGTAGGTGTCATATTTGAGTCTGTTCCCCAGTCTGGTTCCTGCTAGTCTCTTGTTGAACTCCTCATCCATCTGCTGGCTCTGGGCTTCACTGAAGTGGTTCTTCCAATCACCCACCTCGCCTGGAAAAGACAGAATGAAATAAAATATATTTATATATATATATATATATATATATATATATATATATATATATATATATATATATATATATATATCAGAGGCGATTCCTCTTTGAGTACAAGGGAGGCGCCGCCTCCTGTCCAAAATCACGGAGAAATAGTATGTAAACTAATGCTTTACACGACTTAATATCATTGCTATTTCAGACCCAGCTCCATAGATGCATGTGCTCAATTTAGAGATTAAACCAATCTGTAATAAGATCCCGAAGCTCGCACAAGTTTTTTTCCGCTCATGACAACGCAAGCGAGTCGAGTCTCAATGGACTTCAATGGCATGTGGGATTGTGCGCTTTTTCAATGGCAAAATGCTAAACGGTCATTGGCTATTGCCGTGAATTTTTTTTAATTTTGAGACTGAGCCTCACTGGGAGTGAATGGAGAAGAGAGAGGAGGGGGGAGGGACCGGAGACTGGAGCTCCGACTTGTGATTGGGTGAACCCCGTGTCAGTAGGCTACAGTAGTTGATTTCATTTCGAAATGCGGATATGTTATTAATTTGACTGAGAAGCAGTGTTGCCAAGTCCGCTTATTATACGCGACTTTGGGCTTCTTTTTTTGAGCAGTCGCTTTTAATTTTGTAAAGTCGCGGGTTGCGGTTTTTTTGGGCTTGTTCTTTTCAGAGTTGGGCTTACTGTTTTCTCCTGCTCTGGTGGTAATTTGAATGTGTTTCTCAATGGCAACTCGTTTTTTCTCACTCATCCTTACAAGTGACCCTACTACAATATTGTTAACTCCCACTTTCTGTGGTCACTTGTGGGGATTTTAGCTGCCACGCAGATCCCCGCAAAGAGCAAGGTCTTCCCTGACCAGGCACGCGACTGACAACCCACCCCTCCGGTCGCTTCTTTTGGGCTTGTTTTCACGACGCCCCTCAGTCGCTTCTTTTGGGCTTGTTTTTAGGACGTCAGTCGCTTATTTGTCGTAGAAAATCTGGCAACACTGCTGAGAAGTTTCGTCGTGATAACCTAACGAGTGGGGAAGCTATTCATTGCGTTGTACTCCAGTTTTGTGTAGGCCTACATATTCTTGTAAACCTAGTGTTGCGAATAAAGTCTTAATAGTGGCACGTCCTTATCCTTTTTAATCTCCCAATTCAAAAGTTGAGGTTGCCTACTTTTCGTTATTGCTAGCTTGCAAGAAAGCTAGAGAGCTATGCAAAATGAAATGCCAAGCATTGTGGATTAAATTCTGGCGAATTCCAGTCGTCCTTATGAGGAGAAAATGAATATCAAGGAGCAGAGCAGAGCACTGCCTAATATTGACTTGGTGAAAAAGGTAGGGAAGAACAAACTTTTCTTTTGAGCTTTCGTGGTGTCTGATCAACTGGTTAACTGCCAAGTCCCGTGAGTGGCGAGTCCTTTCCTACTGTGCTGTTAAGCCGTGCACCCAGTAATGAACAAAGACAACGAAGGCAAACTCAATCACATCATTATGTGGCGGAGGTAGGCCTAATGAATAATAATAATAATTAAAGCCGCGAGCGGCGATGACGGGCCCTCGCACCTACGGCTCAAGGCGGGGCATATCTCCCCATCACATCCTGCCCAAAACAAAAATGGAGTCTCTACGACGTTCGGTTCACGAGATACAGCTATTTCAGAACTACACTTTTACTGCAGTTCATTTGCCTACCACATGGTGGCGCTATATCAAGTTGCCATATTAGGCATATAGAAGAAGTTTATATTCATTATATTAATGAACACATGTGTTTGCACTGTTTTATAAACACTGCAAACTAAAATGGTGGCCAACTTCCTGTTTTAAAAAGAGGTCCAATTATCTCACTTCCTGTTGGGATTAGCCTTGCCACTGTGTGACATTTTTTGTTCGTCTTAGTAAGATACACATCCAAAAAAAAATTGGAGTCCGTAGCTTCAAGTTTATTCTGGTCCTGCCCTATAGACCCATGACTTAAGGGGGCGCTACAGAGCCCATAAGCTGTCTTAAGGGTTTGGCTTGTTTGGAGACATACGTGCTGCCCTACCAAACACCTGTGCAAAGCAACGTTGAAAGATATGCATGGCAACCCCCTCAGAAAGGGCACATTAGAGGCACATTTTCTGTAATTTTTTCATAAGACTTCATCAAACCGCCATATTGCTTTCGTACAGCATATTGACAATTCCTTCACAATATATCATCTGCAATGTCTTAAGATCATTTACAAATTGAAACGAAATTGAACAGTTGTATGGTTCAGGACAAGTACATCAAAGTTCATGGTATGACAATTTTGTCGTATGTCAAAAGTTGCATTTCAAGTCCAATTACCTCACTTCCTGTTGGGTGTGGCCATGGCATCCTAAAGACTTTTTTGATTGGCTTAGTGAGATACACACACACACAAATTTTGGAGTCCATAGCTTCAACTTTATGCCGGTCCCACCCCATAGGCCCATGACTTAAGGGGGCGCTACAGAGCCCATGTGCTGGGTAAGGGGTGGGGCTTGTTTTGAGAGGTACGCTGTGTCCTACCAAACACCTGTGCAAAGCAACACTGAAAGATATGCATGGCAACCCTCTCAGAAATGGTATAGTGGAGGCAAATTTTCTGTCATTTTTTCATCAGAATACATCAAGCCGCCATCTTGTTTTCTTACAACATATTGAAAATTCCTTCGCAATATATCATCTGCGATGTCTTAAGATCATTCACAAATTGAAATGAAACCGAACAGTTGTACGGTTCAGGACAAGTACATCAAAGTTCATGGTATGACAATTTTGTTGTATGTCAAAAATTGAATTTCTAATCCAATTACCTCACTTCCTGTTGGGTTTGGTCATGGCATCCTAAAGACTTTTTTGATTGGATTAGTGAGATACACACACAAAAAAATGTTGGAGTCCGTAGCTTCAACTTTATGCCGGTCCCGCCCCATAGGCCCATGACTTAAGGGGGCGCTACAGAGCCCATGTCCTGAGTTAGGGGTGGGGCTTGTTTTGAGGGGTACGTCGTGTCCTACCAAACACCTGTGCAAAGCAACACTGAAAGATATGCATGGAAACCCCCTCAGAAAGGGCACAGTGGAGGCACATTTTCTGTCATTTTTTCATCAGAATACATCAAGCCGCCATCTTGTTTTCTTACAACATATTGAAAATTCCTTCGCAATATATCATCTGCGATGTCTTAAGATCATTTTCAAATTCAAACGAAACCAAACAGTTGTACGGTTCAGGACAAGTACATCAAAGTTCATGGTATGACAATTTCATAGTATGCCAAAAGTTGACAAAAGTTCTACTTTAGCTCCAATTACCTCACTTCCTGTTGGGTGTGGCGATGGCATCCAAAAGACTTTTTTGATCGGCTTAGTGAGATACACACACATACAAAATTTGGAGTCCGTAGCTTCAAATTTATGCCTGTCCCGCCCCATAGGCCCATGACTTAAGGGGGCGCTACTGAGCCCGTCGGCCGATTTGGGGGCTGAGCTTTATTGGAGTCCATCGTGCCACCATATCCAACACCTGTGCCAAGTTTCGTTCAAAGTTACGCATGGCAACCACCTCAAAAATGGCCCGACGTGCGGGAAAAATGTATCACAAAGCAAGAACAATAGGGCCTCGCACCCTCCGGTGCTCGGGCCCTAATTAAAAAAAAAAATGTCCCTATGAATAGGCTACAAGGGGGATAATGATTAATGATTAACAAATTTGTTTCAACAAGAGTCCTTCAGTGTGTGAGGGCAGGCCATATGTGACAGGACCAATGTAAGGTGTGTGTCAAAATTGACCCCCCCCCCCCCCTTTTTTTTGCGTTCTGGACATATTGTAATTGAACAGCCTCCCCTGTTTGACAGACTACCAGCCGCCACTGATATATATATATATATATATATACATACATATATATATATATATATATTTACCAACACACCAACTCATTTAATACGTAGTTAGCAAAGAATACTACATTTTTGTATATATTTTTTCCCGTAAATGCAAATAAACTGCTTGCGCAAAGTGCACTTAAATAGTATAAAGTTTAAGTGATGAGGTGAGACCTAGAGTATTTCTCATGTGCGTATTGCCTAGGGGGCACCTAATGTTTAAGTATACTTAAGAGTTTTTGAGAGCCCTGGTCAGTTGACCTTTCACACTGGTTACATCATTTTGCCACAGGCTAAGCTAGACAGTCTGTTGTTACATTTTTTAAGAGCGTGTCATTAACACCTAATAGAAGCCTCCCTGGAGCTCCCAAAAGACAGAGAAGAAGTTTGTTCATTATAGTGACCGCTGGGATTAGACTGGTAAATATGATGTTTAATAATATCCTTATCATACTGTTAGTCTTTGCTAAATTCATAAATACAATGTATTGTGCATGAAGCTGTTAGAAACAGAAATCTAACAATTTTCGGCAATCTTTTTACACCTTTTCCCTCAACATGTCTTCACTCACCTTTCCTGAAGAAGACGTTGCCCATTTTGCCGTGCGTGTTCTTGGCGGCCATGGCACTGAAGGTGCTCTCTGAGTAGATGGTCTGCACCTGCTCCTCCGTCAGGGGGAAGCCAAAGAACTGGGAGACTTGCCTGATGCCTTCACTGAGGTCCTGGGAACGTACAAGGGAAAACAAGAAAGAGTGTGTCTGATTAATACATTAGCCTATATCATATCACATCACATCACATCACATCACATCACATCACATCACATCACATCACATTACATTATATTCCAAATATGCTCTGATGTGTTCCCCAATAAGAGGGAAATAAAAAAACAATAGTTCACATTTCCTAACTATAGTAGGTCAAGTGTGTAGTGTGTCTGTGTGTGTGTGCGTGTGTGTGTGCATGTCCATGTGCAATACATTGTCACACACAAATATTGTACAGTTTACCTGTTTTAACTCTTCAAAAGTAACAATCTTCACATTGGGATCATCCATCAGTTCATCCCAGGCCAACACTTGGTCAAAATAGGAACCCCAGCCAACTATGAAGACAGACAGACAGACAAACAGACTCTTTAGACAGAGGGATGTGGTGAGTCAACTCATTCAACTCAAATTAACTCATTAATGAGCAGAAATAAAAAAGTTAATATTTTCGATGTTATTGCATACTTGTATAAGCAACGTGCATAGGTTATGTGTACACATGCAGTAGGTGATAGGACGTTTGAACAATCATCTCTAATAATAAAATGCGAAAGTAAAAAAAATGGTGGATACATCGCTTTGCAACGAAACTCTTCATTTATAGCAGGGGTGTCAAACTCAAATTAACTGAGGGCCAAAATCGGAATATGGAACGAAGTCGCGGGCCGAACTGAAAATTTATTTTTAATAAATGGACAAAAATCGTGCCGGCACGCACTTAATATTTATAGATAAATCTCACACACACTGGCACATATTGTGTTGCATAGGAGTGTGAGCTGTGTCATTGGCCTGGGCCCACTCATACTTCTGTGACACACCAAATTTCATGTTCAAGTCTTGGTACACTATACATTAATGATGTATGAGGGCCAACTGTAATACACATTTGAAATTACCTCGCGGGCCAAATAAAATTACTCCGCGGGGCCTGAGTTTGACATCCCTGATTTATAGAAACAGAAAATGTATCTCATCCTCATCATCATTATCACCTTCTCCACTCATGAAGTCTGAGAAGAACTTGTCCCATTCCACGTTGGGCAGCACTGGGTTTTTATTCATGAAGTGAAAGTAGGAGACCAGGGTGTCTTTGGGGTTCCTCCAGACCACCAGCATCTGCATTGGGGAACACATCATCATGTTATAGCCTACTGTATGCATGGGTGCCGAGAGGGGGGGGTTACAGATTCTAAGGGCCCAACAGCACTGACAGGGCCCTTGGAAGGATGCTGATAATATAATTAGTCATTTTGGGGGCCCAAAATTTGAATCTTTCATGGGGCCCAACGTTTTTAGCAGCGCCTCTGAGTATGTAAGAGGCACTAGATTCGTTTGCTTTGTTACTGGGGTGAATTTCTCGAAAGTGTACTGTAGTAGTTACTGTAGCTACTTTGTTGGTTGCAATGCAATTTCCCTTTGGCAACTAGCCAAATTGCTAACTGCTAACAACTACGCTTTCGGGAAATGTACCCCTGTGTTGTTAAAACTACAAAGTACAAGGATTCTTGCGCAAACTAAAGAAGGCAAGTGCTGCACCCTCCATCATGACAACATTCTACAGAGGAACCATAGAGAGCGTCGTGTCCAGCTGCATCACAGTGTGGGGAGGAAGCTGCACGGAGAAAAACAGGAAGACACTCCAGCGTGTTGTGAACACAGCGAAGAAGATCATTGGAGTACCACTCCCCTCCCTGCAGGACATTTACACCGCACGCCTCACCCGAAAAGCACTGATGATCATCAAAGACACAAGCCACCCTGCACACAAACTGTTCAGCCTCCTGCCCTCTGGAAAGAGGTACAGGCGCCTCCGTTCCCGTACCACCAGGCTTGCAAGCAGCACGATGCATCAAGCAATCAAGATACTGAACACTCAACCCACTCTCCCTTCACTGTCAGCCTCTAGCCAGCCAGGCCACTGACAACGCTCCCCCCCCTCATCCCCACCACCATATCTGCGACTGAACATTCCACCTGCACTACTACATCTGTGACTGAACTTTCAACCTGCACTAACTCAAAACATACACATGCACACACACACACACACACACACACACACACACACACACACACACACACACACACACACACACACACACACACACACACACACACACACACACACACACAAGCACACTGCACTTTCTGCACTAAACCCAAACATACACACACTGACACACAACTCATACTCACACACATACACACACACACACACACACACACACACACACACACACACACACACATACACAGGTACACACACACAGACGCACACCGCACTTTCTACCTGCACTAAACACACACACACACACACACACACACACACACACACACACACACACACACACACACACACACACACGCACACACACGCACACAAAACACATACAAACACACACACACACACATACTGCTGCTGGTGTATTTAATAAAAACCTTTTTTAATTATTTATTTCTTCAAATGCTACTATTACTATGTCAGAACGCTATAAAGGACTTTTAGAAAAAAGAACAACAAAATACCTCCTCTTAATGTATGTTCTCTACAAGTCTTCTGTTGTCCAGTCTTGCACTTTAAATGTCTGTATGAGCAATGTCTACGTCCATACTGTCTATGTCCATGTATGAGTACTGTCTATGTCTATACTGTCTATGTCCTTACCTAGATTAGTCTATGTCTGCATGGGAGAGCAAGAAACGCAATTTCAAATTCTTTGTATGACCAGTGCATGTAAAGAAATTGACAATAAACTTGACTTGACTTGACTTGACTTGACTTGATTACATATTTTTTACTTGTTACATGCAAAAAAATACTATAACAAGCAGCAAAATTACAGACACTTGGTGATGCTCTGGGTAAAATGAATGGTGGGCGGAGTCATTAGATGTGAAGAGTCGTCCATATCATGTGGTGGAATACTCTCACTCCTGCCTCCCACAGTATTCGTCTTGTCCAGTCAGAAGGCTAAGTAATTCAGCCGGAGTGGACCTAACTTGTAAGTGCACAAAGTCACGGAACTGCACAGAATGTGTCTTGTCCAGTCAGAAAGGCTAAGAAATTCAGCCAGAGTGGATCCAACTTGTATACGTAAATGTATAAAGTCATGGAACTGTGGCACACGGTATTTTACCCAAAACAAAAGAAAAAAGAAGTTACTCACTTTGGTTTTCTTCTGTTTGAAAGAGGCAGGGATGTTATCAGGGTGCAGATGGGTACCCAACAGCCTTGGGGAGGGCTGGTCTGCTAGGCCCTAAAGTACGCATGGAGAAACAAACAGTACTGTATGAAAAGCTAGCCTGCTAATGCAGAATGGTTAAACCTACTAACTTATGTGTGCAACAGTCACGTTAATTGTAGTGTACATGCTGCAAGGCAGAATCAAAGTTCTGCTACATCCTACGAAGTGCATTGGATGTAACCGTAGTTATTTTTGAAAGCATCCTCCATTTCCTTTGGTGGGTTGGTGAGGGTGCTATTTGTCTGACATCTACTAAATGCTTCTTCCTTCCTTCTTTCCTTATCTACTTACTTACCGACTGGCCTATTGGCATATTGGCTATTGGTAGCAGAGGCGTTTCTAGGGTCAGGTGGGGCCCCAAGCGAAAATGCAAAAAAATGAGCATTTGAACCAAAATCGCCACTACTGTGGTAAAATGTGGGCTGTTATTCACTATCTAGGGGCTTGGGTGCCCCAAGCGGCTACCTGCCTTGCCTGGTGGCAAGATGCACCTCTGATTGGTAGGCTATATTGATACTGTGGGTACTGACTGTTGTACAGCACATACCGATCCACTTACCACATATTCATTCGATACATCCAAGCCTACTGAGTAACTATACAGTAATGCTCCTTTTCCTCATGACGTCAGACACCCTGGCTTCAATGCTGACCACTGAAGCTGGATGTCATTTGTATCTTATTCCCATGTTTGACAGCATTTCAAGAGGATAATTGGCTTATGTATTTGCACACTGTAAACTGACTTATTTACTTACTGCTCACCACTGATCTATAAGTGTCTGTCTGTCTGTCTGTCTGTCTGTCTGTCTGTCTGTCTGTCTGTCTGTCTGTCTGTCTGTCTGTCTGTCTGTCTGCCTGTCTGTCTGTCTGTCTGCATGTCTGTCTGTCTGTCTGTCTGTCTGTCTGTCTGTCTGTCTGTCTGTCTGTCTGTCTGTCTGCCTGTCTGTCTGTCTCTCTGTCTGTCTGTCTGTCTGTCTGCCTGTCTGTCTGTCTGTCTGTCTGTCTGTCTGTCTGTCTGCCTGTCTGTCTGTCTGTCTGTCTGCCTGTCTATCTGTCTGTCTGTCTGTCTGTCTGCCTGTCTGTCTGTCTCACCTTTTGAGCCTGTGGTGTGCAGAACTCAATCAGAGGAGGCTTATCGGAGGCACTCTCCTGTCCACGGGAGGCCGCTATGATCTTCCGAAGCACAGACACCATCCAGTTGAATCCTGGGAAGGGGTGTTACATGCAATCAGACAAAGTTAAATCGTGCATAGTAGTAGTAACGTATAGGCTAATCTCTGCATATACACATAGGCATACTGTAGTTTATGTATGTGCTAGCAGTAACACTTTCTTTGAAGGAGTCTAAGGGTGTTTAAGACACATTGATATGTATGACACATGTCATACTTTTTGTTATTCGGCTTAAATTGGAATGTCATGACACCCAAACACTATCAATTTGACACTCTGTATCGAATAACACATGACAATCGTTATAATCATCAATAACATGTAATCATATTGTCAAACAATGTCACTTTTGTGCCAATTACATGGTAAAGTGGTACCGATGGAATACACTTGGATAGGGCAGAGCTCCAGATTTATCCATTCTGCATACTGCCTAAATAGCAGCATTATACTTTATGACTTAGTGAGTTATTCTGCAAACCACCAAACAGACAAACCCTGGCAAAATCTCTGGTTTGCAGTCAGTCAGGTTTGGTCAGCAGATGGAGGCGAGAAAACAAAAAGGACAAAGCGAGATATGTTTGCATGGGCAGGGTGTTTGTTTTACTCAGCAAATACCCGTGCACACCCACACAGAGCTGCTGACAGCTTTTGCTGCGCCCAGGACAAAGTCATTTGAAAGGGCCCCTGATCCAATGAATACTATGTAATGAGGACCCAATTATGGGCCCCCTCTCTCCCTGGACCCGGGACAACTGACCCATTTGTCCCCCTGTCGGCTTTCCTGCACCCACACACCGTATATGCTTTCCAAAGCTTGGTTAGTGAGAACAACCTCAGCCTCACAAGTTACACTCCTGCACCCACTATTTGCCATTCACTGCACAAGTTAAACTTCTTCTGAAGCCGGATTACACAGCACTGGCTATGTTTACATGACGTTTTTTAGTTCAGAATTAATTATTCAGAATTAAATAGTTCCATCGAGTTCCCTTTGATCTTTCATTTAATTCCAAATTGTGAAGTGTTAACATGACGTTTTCAAAGCGGAATTAAAATGAGTTCATTCCGAATTCAATGTCTCATGTAAACATAGCATCTGTGCCCTACTACTTCTACTCACCACACTTGGGGTAGGCCACCAGGAGCACGTCATCGCTCCGGGCCTCCAGGGTCCTAACGGCCTGCAGGTTCTCCTCGGGGCTCATGATGCTGGAGTATAGCGTCCCCTCGAACATGTACAGCTTGTCTTCATCCTTCACCTCCTTCGCCCGCTCCAGGAGGTCAGGACGGGGGCCTGGCGCTTGGCTCATGGTGGACAGTCAGTCAGTCGGTCCTCTGGATGGATGGATGGCTGGAGGGCTGGCTGGCTGACTGTCTGGCTGACTGGCTGGATGGATGGTTGAATGCGCTGATGGATTGATGGTCAACTGGATAGATAGATGGATTGTACAGAGAATTCTTGAAAACTAAAAGCTGAGTAGAGTAGAGTGAAGGAAAGACAGAAACAGAGCGCCTTCTTAAATACTGAAAGACGTCAGTGCCTGAAACTGTTAGGAGAGAATGAAAGGAGTGAGGTGTGACTTGGCAGTTTCAGGCAATCTATGGGAGGGAGGGAGGGAGGGGGTGTGGTATAAGGTGAGAGAGAGTTAGATTGTGAATGGGGCATGTTTAGGTTAGGAGGCTAAGAAGAGAGAGGAGTGTGTGTCTAATTATGCCTGGCTGCATGCATGTCCTGTGAAGATTAAATATCAGTCAATAGAAGTTTAGTTAAAGGCAACTTGACTTCTTTTTCTGGAGTTTAAAAAAATGTCTTGGTGTCTCTTCACAATTAAGGGACATCCTCAGCTCCAATTCTAATGTGGATAGGTCTTCATATAAGTGAAGAAACAAAATGTTTCCAACTTAAAACCGTCAGTAGTAGAAGTGGCCAATTGCGTGTTTGCATGTCTGTGTGTCATTGAGTTTTTGTGTACTGTATTGCAATGTCAAGCGAAATCCACACCCATTCTATGATCACATGGACACAAGCTGTGATTATTAGTAAAATATTACACTGCCGGTCTGTTGTTTGACCGAAAGCCAAAAGCTGCACCTAGTGAAGCTTAGGGATAATTCACCTCATTATCAATCATAGCCTATCTAGGAGGAGTAAGCTACAGTATGTGTAGGCCCTACATATTTTATGCAACTCTTCCTCCATGTTGGTGCCATTTTTTATATAACATTTATACTCATATTTAGTTATTATTTTTGTATATATTTAGTACT
>NC_085857.1:11753030-11770530 GCF_034702125.1 Engraulis encrasicolus | reverse complement strand
GTACCAGCCCAGCACCCAATACAATATACTGAGGTACCAGCCCAGCACCCAATACATACAATATACTGAGGTACCAGCCCAGCACCCAATACATACAATATACTGAGGTACCAGCCCAGCACCCAATACATACAATATACTGAGGTACCAGCCCAGCACCCAATACATACAATATACTGAGGTACCAGCCCAGCACCCAATACAATATACTGAGGTACCAGTTCTGGACCCTTGCCCTCTCCCTGGGCCCGGGACAACCGACCTCTTTGCAGGACAACCAAACTGTGTGTGTGTGTGTGTGTGTGTGTGTGTGTGTGTGTGTGTGTGTGTGTGTGTGTGTGTGTGTGTGTGTGTGTGTGTGTGTGTGTGTGTGAGAGAGAGAGAGAGAGAGAGAGAGAGAGAGAGAGAGAGAGAGAGAGAGAGAGAGAGAGAGAGAGAGAGAGAGAGAGAGAGAGTTAAGAGCTATAGAGTGGCAGCAAATAGTCTCCATGACACACATTAGTAGGTCCAGATATCTCAGAGGACATCGGCACAGCATCACAGTAGGAGTGGCTCGGCGGTTGGATGCATTTCTGATTAGGATTCACAGGAAAGGATCATTTATTTATTGAAACCTTTTTTCAAATTCATGAGCTATCACAGTGTTTGGCCACATCTAGGGTCTACAATCTGACAGATGTTGTATCTTAAAGTCCCGCCTGGTTTGCACAAATGTCTTGGTCCTTTTGGGTCAGTTGCTGGTTATCGTTCGGCCTTTTTTCTCTCCCTCAACTCCTGAAGGATATTCTGGAGAAGAACTAGTGCACATACAGTAAATGCCTTTTTTAATTGGCTGTTTTGCTTGGACAGCGAGAAACGTAATTTGATAGTGAACACGTGAAGACTGACACTGACAACAAAACAGATTTTAACTTTGTGTGTTTGTTAAATGAAAAAAAAATAGTAGGTTGGATAAATATCTGTTAGTCTCTTAATATGTTCATAATTTTAATGAGCACAAATATGTGGTGTTTTCAGCAAAGTAAGCCTATCTGTATTTGTGATAAAACAAAGCTTTGTGTTTTGTAAACAGTCTCTAAACAGTGCAAACCTGTCATACCGATTCGCTTACCACACTATAGAAGCGAAACCACATACAATATGCATACAATTTATGAACCACAACTGCTTTCTCTACAGGATTTTTAAAACGATAGGGCACTTGTCCGCCAAGCGGCCGAACCGGGTTCGGTTACCGACCCGGGTCATTTGCCGACCCCTCTCCATCTCCCTCCCCATTCGCTTCCTGTCCACCTCTCAAACTATCCTGTCATCAATAAAGTCATAAAAAAAGACCAAAAAAAATCTTTAAACAAAAAAAGAATGCACCTGCCTTTCCCTCTCACTTAGCCTACTACACTACTCACGCTGACCCACATACAGTAGTCGTGCATGGAACACAACGCTTGCATTGCGCCGTGGCAACCGGAATGCTGTGGGGGGGAGTTCCATTCCATCATTAGATCCATGTGCTTGTTTCCCTTCCCGCTGCTCTTCCATGTTAATGCACCGCTGCGCTCCATGCCTGTCTTATGTATATATTTATACACACGATGTACTGTGTGTGCTGAGCTCGGTTCAAACGCCGGTCAGGTGGAAGCAAGTGCTTGTCCTTAGTGGAGGGCTCTGAGCCAGCAGTTGGGAGTGACATCGATAAAATAAATATAGAAATAAACAAACAAATAAAAAAAAATGTTTCCCTGATGGGCTCTTTCAAGTCACTGCACAGATACGTAAACACGTACTTGTATACTGTATGCATGCGTAAGCACACACACACACTCACGCGCTTACATGCATGCGCGCACGCACGCACGCACGAACGCGCACACACACACGCACACACACACACATAGATGCACCCACAAACACACAGTATTGTGGTAGTAGTGTCTTTCTCTGAGCTCTCTCTCTCTCCCCTCCCCCCCTCCCCCCACCCCTCCGAACACTCTCGAAACACATTCACTACTACTGTAGAAGAAGAAAACAAAGTGTAATGTATCACATGTGACATCTGATATCTCTGAATTTCATACACACACACACACACACACACACACACACACACACACACACACACACACACACACACACACACACACACACACACACACACACACACACAAACACACACATACATGCATACACACACGCACATTAACACATACAGTAGATGTGCCCATTCTGAGTGGGCTGATGTGTGTGTTGTCTTGAGCTCAATCCTCTATTCAGGAATTACTGAAGACACTTTTCCATCTGTCAGGCCATGGAAAGACTCCCCCCGCCCCCCCTCTTCTAGTTACGTAGCTCTCGTTATCTACATCAGTGGTTCTCAACCTCTCAGCGCCCCATTGACCTCATCATAAGCCCCTCCAATGCCCCCTGGACCTCATCATAAGCCCCCCAATGTCCCCTTGACCTCATCATAAGCCTGCCAATGCCAGTTTGCAATGGCAATGACCAAGTTGTAATGTGATGTTGCAGTAATGACGCTGTGATGCTATTGGGGCAGAAGAGTGTGCATTTGAAGAGTTCCGATGCAAAAAACCCCATACTCCATTTCTGAAGACCTGCACTTCTATATTTTTAGGGAACCCTGATGTTGGTTTGGTTTACATTCATGTACTTGAGAATACATATACATATTTAAATTACATGAATGAAATAAAAAATGTGGAATTTTGATAGATTTGTATAACATAAAAATGAAGTATGAAATGTTTCTGAAAAGGCACTTAGGGTTTTTTTTTCCATCTGAACTCTTCATTTGTAGGCTACATCAATCATGTTCCTGTACATCTACAATGATAATCTCTCTGCTATTGCTTAGTCAGGACTGGTGTGGTGCTCCAGTTCAAGTGTTAACAACCATATGAGCATTAGATACCGATGCAGCCAGATATGCCCACGGTGACAGAGTGGACTGATACAGTCGAGGACATTTATTTGATGGAAAAGATCACTTTTGCACACATATTGTAAATGGGGAGGTTTGTGGAGCTGTGGGCAGAGTGGGAGGCTCAAGGATGATGTGGGGCAATTGGAGTTGGGTGGTGTATTTCTGTTTTGTTTCTTTGTTGTTGTTTTTTTCTTTGCCCATCTCCTTTGTGTTTGTTTACTTTCTGTTTGTTCCTCGTTGTTCAATAAAAAATAATATATATATATATATATATATATATATATATATATATATATATATATATATATATAACTCTAGATGCCATGTTCTGCCTTTTGGCTTTTGGTATGGCCCAACCCTGGGCACCGCTGTCTTGGGTCGGTCTCATGATATTACCACCACCTGCAGGATAATGTGGGTATTATCTTGCCACCAATTGATGGTAGAGCCCATTCTCGGGGAAAATCAACTACATGCTTCGTGGTGCCGCTACAATATAGCCTCATTTTTCGTAGTTGGGCACGCTGTCGTCCAGAGTGGGTGAGAGAGAGGGTGAGAGAGAGCGAGTGAGAGAGAGAGACATTCAACATTATCCCTAACCTTAACCCTAAACCTAACCCTAACCCCTAATCCTAACCCTAAACTTAACCCTAAACTTAACCTTAAATCACTTGTTTGAAATGTTTGATTACCGTCGTTTCCAGTTAGCCTTCAGTCGCGCTTGTTGACGTCCGTCTGCATTATTCTTCCCCCTAGAACCAAACCACCCCAATTATCAGTTCCCCCCTTTCGTCGCCCAACCACGAGAAATGAGGCTATTCGTAAAGGCAACACGAGGCTTAAAGTTGATTTTTTTCTGATTTTCTCGTAAAGACTTCGCGAATGGCCCGAGTTACTGTTGGATGGTAGACGACGGGGCGGCTACTTTTATTGAGGCTTGCCCTTCCGATTACAAATTCCTTCACGCCCCGAGACCAAATAAACGAGGCGGAGGCGTAGCCATACTTTTCTCCAACAAATTTAATTGTACTAAGATGAATCTGGGCTCTTTCTCTTCATTTGAATACATGGCAATGAGGGTCCAAGCAAACCTCAAACTGATTATTATTGTTCTGTACCGTCCACCGAAATTCTCTTCGTCATTTCTATCTGATTTCTCCACCTTCATGTCGGACGTACTTACTAACTATGATAAAGCAATAATTGCTGGCGACTTTAATATCCACGTAAATAAATCAGATGACGCAATAGCCAAGTCTTTCTTAGACTCATTAAATGGATTCGGTCTCGTCCAGAATGTTACTGAACAGCCTACCCATCGGAAAGGCAACACACTTGACCTTGTTATTTCACATGCACTTGATATCAACAATATATCGGTCACGGACGTCGGCCTCTCCGACCACCACTGTGTGTTTTTTGATTTTGACATTTCAACACAAATTAGCACACCCAACAATGTCATTCACAGACGACGCATTAATGCCTCTGCTGAGCTTAAGATTTCAGACCTCATCAAATCAGGTGACCTACTAAATGGTCACTGCACACCTGATGAAATGGTTGATAGCTTCAACAACAACTTAAGAGGAATTCTAGATAACATAGCTCCAATTAGAACGACGACAAGAACCAGAGCTAGGTATTCACCTTGGATGAATGACTCACTTAGAGCCTTAAAAAGAAAATGCAGAGTAACCGAGCGTCTTTGGAGGAAAACTAAATTAGAAGTCCATAGACAATCCCTTAGGGATGAGATCTCCTCCTACAATAATGCAGTACGCTCAGAGAGAAAAGCATATTTTTCCAAAATCATAACAGATAACCAGCATAATGCGAAAGTTCTTTTTTCCACTATTGACCACCTGCTTAATCCAACACATAGCAATAACAACCTAAATGCAGCATCACATGCCAAGTGCGAGGAATTTGCTAGATTTTTTAATAAAAAGATTGCCGACATTAGAGAAGGCATCCAAGGTGGAAACGCAGCAACCTCTGTCGCCCACTCAGGCGATACACCGAGGGGAGGGTTAAACCCCCCTAGGAGACCTGAGAGCTTCCAAAAGTTTTGTCCAATTACAGAGGACGACCTCTGTAAAATAGTCAGGGAAAGTAAGCAGTCTACCTGCAGCCTTGACGCGATCCCCACATATCTGCTAAAAAACATACTTGGTTGCTTAGCAGCACCTTTACTGCAAATTGTTAACACCTCTATGCTTACAGGCATTTTTCCAAGCTCATTCAAAACAGCCATGGTAAAGCCACTCCGAAAACAGACAAATTTAGATCAGAATTCTTTAAACAACTACAGACCTATATCAAACCTCCCCTTTATAAGCAAGGTACTAGAAAAAGTTGTATTTAAACAGCTTAATCAACATCTGGCTGGGAATGATATCTTGGAAAAATTCCAATCAGGCTTTAGAGCCAACCATAGCACCGAAACAGCACTAACCAAAATAATAAGTGATCTTAGGCTCAGCACTGCCGCAAACAAAGTTTCAGCACTTATCCTCCTCGACCTCAGTGCCGCCTTTGACACGATAGACCACAACATACTAATTGACCGCCTTGAATCTTGGGTAGGCTTGTCCGGTCACGTCTTAGAGTGGTTCAAAACATATATTACAGGAAGGCAGTTTTTTGTCACCATCGGAGAATACGTCTCCAATAAGTATGATGTGCCTTTTGGAGTTGCTCAGGGTAGTTGCTTGGGCCCTCTCCTCTTCTCTCTCTATATGTTGCCCCTGGGCTCCATCATCAGAGAGCACAATGTTGATTTTCATAGCTATGCCGATGACACTCAACTATATATCTCTGTCGAGCCTAGCCAAACCACTGCCATTCATGCCTTGACTAAATGCATGTCTGCCATCACAGATTGGATGAACAGTAACTTCCTAAAATTAAATGAGGATAAAACTGAAGTGTTGCTCATTGGGCCTAAGAAAAAACGTGCAAAACTCCACTCAAGCCTAGGTGACCTAAGCATGCACATTAAAGATAAGGTTACTAGCCTAGGTGTGGTCATAGACTCGGATTTGAGCGTAGACCCTCACATCAACAGGATAACAAAATCTGCTTTTTTCCATTTTAGAAATGTCAACAAAGTGTGCGGCTTGGCCCCCCGACAAGACGCTGAGAAACTTATTCATGCCTTTGTCACCAGTAGGATAGACTACTGCAATGCCCTCTTCTCTGGTCTCCCAAAAAAAATTAATTGACAAATTGCAACTCATTCAAAATTCTGCGGCAAGAATCCTAACAAGAACCAGAATGAGAGAGCACATCTCTCCTGTCTTGGCAGACCTGCACTGGTTACCTGTCTCATACAGAATCGACTTTAAGATTCTGCTCACAGTTTTTAAAGCATTAAATGGACTTGCCCATGGGCGGCGCTATTAAGAGGCTAGGGGAAGCTTAGCTTCCCCAAAGTTGTCATAAGAAATAAATAAAAGGAAATTTTAAAATATTTTTTTTTATATCCAGCGATGGAATGTCGCAGGCACACACAATGAACCAAAACGAGGGTTTCCTGCTGAATGGCCTATCCACCTTGTTAGTAGATCTAGTTTCGTTGCGGCGATGTCATGCTGCGGTCAACCAATCAGGTGTCAGTTCTACTGGCTTCAACAGAGCCAGGCCGCGAGGCGGTCTCGTTGCTTATGAAATGAAATCTGGAATGTTTAATATCTCGATAAAAATGACCTCTGGAATAAATTGGCATTCCACTACATTTCATTTTCAGATCATTCGTTTTTTTTTCACCAGCCATAGGTCACAATGTTGACATTTTCCTCTTGTAGCATTCGTTATTCAACCACACTGACTACAGGTATCTATAAATGGATAGCCTATTTGGTGAATCTCAATTGATATTTTGCCTCTATCTTCAAGTAACAGGAATTAACAAGACAGAATAAGGTAGGAAATCCGTTTTTCCCCCTGATGTGCTCGCAGAAGCACTAAGTTTACTATTTGTTGGCAATGTTGTTGTCAATGTTGTTATCGATGTAGTTGTCTACTTGTCTTCCGTCTAACTATAGCCATCACTTCAGTTCAAAGCAAATCACCTGTGCTATCCTGTCACCAAGCTAACACCACTTTCAAAAATGCACCCCTTTCCTGAATTCATGGTGCGCTGCCCGGGTGGTTTAGTTACCATATGTAGCCTAATGTGATGTGTGTAGATTCGCTTGTGTTTGTTGGGCATCTGCGTGTGACTGGAGTGAACAGTGTACAGTGCGAGGGAGCGGCAACAGTGTCTGGCTGCGCAAGCTACTTGTAGAACCTAGTAAGCTACATCCAATAGAAATATTAAGCTAGCTACAGCCATCTGGAAAATGTAGGCCTAGTGTGCGCATTTTGCCTCGTCATTAGTTTTGGGAGTTTGATTGCGAGTTTTGATACCGGTCTGATGGAGGTAGAGTGGCCTAGCGCATGAAAATGTCAGTCTGGTGTATGATTTGATTGCTCGAGACATTTTTGCGAGATAACAGTCCATGGTGTGGCAACTAGCCGTCTTCCTCTCCTGCCTTCAGTGTGTGTGTGTGTGCCTGTCGCGTTTGACAGTTCCATTGGCGCACGAGCATGACGATAGTTGCGCATGGAAATGTTCCGTTTTATTTGTTCATCATTTTGTTTCAACATCATCTAATGTCATGATAATATATCAAAAGCCGCGGTTAGGGCCTCGCGTGGCGACTGATTCAGTGCCCCCGGACCCTGATACCACAACAGTTTCTCCGATGACGCCCCCCCCCCCCCTTTTTTTTTTTTTTAGCTTCCCCAAGAGTCTTGCTGTAGCGCCGCCTATGGACTTGCCCCTAGCTATATCTCAGACATGCTCTCTTTCTATGCCCCTGCTCGAGCTCTCAGGTCCACTGATGCCAAGCTGCTAAGGACCCCCACCCCCCCGCAGAAGAAGATCGGCGACGCCGCGTTTGCCTGCTATGCGCCCAAGAGATGGAACGCCCTCCCCATCGAGATCCGATCAGCCACCTCCGTCGACTCCTTCAAGAAGCAGCTGAAGACCCACCTCTTCATCCTTGCCAACTCCTAGCTGCCAAGGCGTCATAGTGTCCCAGCTGCCGCAGCGCCCTTACTACTCGCAACCAGCCCTGGCAGGGGGCTCCCCTAGGTGGCCGCTGGTCTCTGCCTGAGGTTTCTTCCTGACTATAGGGGGTCTTTTTTCTCAGACCTCACTGAGCTTTTTTTTTTCCCCTTACAAACTATGAATCAAGCGAAAGGGAGTTTTTCCTCACCCCTGATGCCACCAGGGGCCGCACCTGAGCGCCCAATCTCTGTGTGACTATCTATGACTTATGATAGGCCCAGCCACTATGGACCTTACACATCTAAGAATCCTGGTCCTAACCTACGTTGACCTTATGACTCTACATTCTCTGTCTATCTCTTCTTCCTCTGCCTTCCTGCTTTTTCTGCCTCTCCTCTATACCTCTCCTTTTAAATCTATCTCTAACAATGTTTTTTTTTTCCCATTTGTTAAGCACTTTGAGTTACATGCCTTGTATGACACAGTGCTATACAAATACAATTATTATTATTATTATTATTATTATTATGCCGGCTAAAGATGGGGTGCGTTCCAATATGCACACTCCAGTCCTCCACTTGTGCTTGTGGCCTCGCCCCGCCTCTTGGCCCCTCCTCCGTGGAGAATACAGTAAAGTTTCCTAGCTAGTCAGCCTAGCCACATCAACTTTTGGGGAACAGTTCTTCATTCACCATCCAAATTGCAAATGAGAAAATGAAATTACAATCATGCTTTTGCAAGATATTGAATTAATTTTCTGTCGTCAGTGACATCATCATGAGGTCCCTAGGAGGCAAGTGAGCAAGGGAGGACGGAAGTCCACAGATTGGGATCCAACCAGGGTATGGTGCCGATCTCATTTGACCCAGTCGTTCGTATACAAAGCAGTGGTCAATGCAGTATCTAGTGTTCATAGTATCTATGTTAAACTGCTATCATGCTACAATGCTACACGGATCCATTGACTTTCACTAGCTTAGCGACATATTCCCTCTTTTAACTTGTCTTAAAGCAAGACAACGCTTAACATGAAAAATAAGACACTTTACCACCTTTATAAACCCCAGCCAACGATTTTAACTGTATTAAGCCCCAAAATAGTGGCATACCCCTTTAAACTGGAGGGCTTTGGGCATTGCACCCCATGGAGGTGTGTGGATTATTCTTCAATTTGTAAGGAAAAGGGGTGGTTCTTGGCCTAAAATACCTAATCTAGTCAAATGAAACTCCAGGACAAAAACATCTCCCCAGAGGCCCCTGTTTAGGTCATTTTCACCCCATAGCCTAATCCTTGTTAACAGGCTAAAGATGTGGCCATGGTGTGGTGGATGGTAGTCCATGACCAAAAGACCAAGTTGTAATGTGAAACAACCAACTCTGTGATGTTGACGTAATGATGTTGTTGAGTTGAAGCTACATTTTTTGATGAAGTTTCTTTAAAAAAAAAAAGCAAACGGGCAAAATTCAATGCACAGATAGACTACAACAGTCAGTCATCTTCCTGTCAATGTTTAGATAGGATGGTTGAAGCTGCATCTGACGAGAGGGTTGGGTTGGAGGTCGAAGGAGGGATTTTTGCTTTTTTTCCTTTCCTTAGCAGGAATGGTAAGGAGGATGTGTCATCACCAGTGCAAAAAAAGTTCTGCATTCATGATTTTATTTAGGTTTTTTTTCACCCCATAGCATACTCTTCATTCACAGACTAAAGAAGCATCCATGGTGTTGGTAATAACGATTGTCTGTGCTGTTGTCATAATGATGCTCTTACGTTGTAGGTGCATTTTTAAGCCCAAATAGGCAAGATGGCATGCTGCAATAGGCTGAAACAGTCCTGAGGTCCTATAGGACTGTGGATCATGTACAAAGCGGATTCCAAAAAAGTTGGGACACTTTGTATTATGTGAATAAAATCAAAATGCTGGCATTTTCAAAACATCTAATATGTTAATAAGGTAGAGCATTATGTACAGACAACATATCAGTTGTTAAAGTTGAGCAGAATTATTGTTTTGAGGTAATTATGTGATCATTTCAAATTTCACCCTTGCAACAAATCCCAAAAAAGTTGGGACAGGGCCAATAAAATGCTTTTTATATTGGATAAGACTAAACACAACACAAGGGATGAGACTGAACAGTTAAATACTTTCACTGTTGGCATAATTTTATTCAAAAATTAGATATTTTGATATGCGAGACATGATTTCAGCAGCTCAACTGATAGGTGTGTTCTTCAACTTGTTTACCTTTTTGTTATGCTTATTATGTGGCATATCCTGACTGCAAGAAAACAATTTTGTGACCTGTTTACTCCTATGATGGAACCACACTGTTGGAACATAGTAGAGATTGACATTTGCCGCCATTATGGGGCAATATCTAAAGGCGGTGCTCCAAAATATAATGCCTTGGTAGCTATGTTTGCTGTTTAAAGTCTGTATGTATCATTCAACATTCATTTTAATGCCCTACATGAGTAAGAAGACCCTAAACAAGTCACCTCTGCACCCCTTTACCATCATATATGCTGTCTTTCAGATTGACCACTAAATCAAGTTGAAGTATTCATTTTCTATATAACCTGGAGGGTGCATGACTCCATAATTTTCAAAAAGGATTCAATATTTTCCATTCTGTAATCAGAGGACAGTTTCACATGTCTACTAGGTCCATAGAATGAGCCTTTCCGCACACAACACGGTTTAATGTCTGCATCATGTGCATTAATCAAGTGTTGTGTTTATGGTCATTTTTTCGAGAGCTGTCATTGTTGGAGTGTCATAGTTTGCTTATTTACCACGAGTATGTCATGATCTCATAACTCGTGCAATGATACACAGAACTCTATATTACAGAAATAGGCCTTATATACCTGCAATTTTGATAATTCAATCTTTCTGTGTAATAGATAAGTAATTAGTCCCTCAAAATCTTCGCTGCTGAGTGCCACAGCCTCTATGTGATGGTATTTTATTTGTGCATTCATGTTGGCAGTCAATATAGTTCATTTTAAAATATTCTTCCTTGTGTAATTTTTAGAATTATCCAACTATTACAACATGTTTTGGCTCTGTCCCAACTTTTTTGAGATTTGTTGCATGGGTCAAATTTTAAATGATCACATAATTACCTCAAAACAATAATTCTGCTCGACTTTAACAACTGATATGTTGTCTGTACATAATGCTCTACCTTATTAACATATTAGATGTTTTGAAAATGCCAGCATTTTGATTTTATTCACAAAATACAAAGTGTCCCAACTTTTTTGGAATCCGCTTTGTATGCTGCTGCTGCCGCAATTCAACGAACAGGTCAACTGTTATGTTCAGACAGACAGACAGGTTGGGTTGCAGGAAGGATCCTTCAGGTTTTTTTATTCTATGAAGTCGGGGAGGAGGGGAGGGTCACCAGGATAATAATGCACGAACAGGACAACAGCAACAACATTTTTGCTGCTGCTGCAATTCAACTAGCATGTCAACGATTTGGTTCAGAAAGACAGGTGACGATCCAGGAAGGATCCCTGAGTTTTTTTTAGTCTTTTTATTTTATGCATTTGGGGATGAGGGGAGGGTCTCCAGGACAATAATGCACCAGGAGGACAAAAATAAAATAAAATTAAGTTGTCCAGACGGCTCTATTTAGGTCATTTTCACCCCAGGGCCTAATCCTGGTTTTACAACAGGCTAAAGATGCGACCATGTTGTGCTGTGCTGCGGGTGGCAGACTGGCCAACCGGCAGGGGTGGCGGGGGCTAAGGGGTCAGCTGTCCAAGGCCAAGGTAGAAGAGGGGCCCGGAAATGTGTCCCTATGAACCAACATTTTATGGATTGAGAAGGGGGGCCTTTCAGCTGATTTTGTCCTGGGCCCAGTCAAAGCTGTCAGCAGCCCTGCAGACACACACACACACACACACACACACACACACACACACACACACACACACACACACACACACACACACACACACACACACACACACACACACTGCCAGGGGGATTGCTCATGTTCTTTAGAAAGATTATTCTGAGGTCAAGGTCAAGGGGTTAAAAAAATGCATTTGGAGTGTGAAGGGCTTGTGTCATGTGTGTACGTGTGTGCGTGTGTGTGTGTGTGTGTGTGTGTGTGTGTGTGTGTGTGTGTGTGTGTGTGTGTGTGTGTGTGTGTGTGTGTGTGTGTGTGTGTGTGTGTGTGTGTGTTTATGTGTGTGTGTTTATGTGTCTGCATGTACGTGTTTGTGTGTGTGGGGGGGTCTTTTTTGTATTTAGAGCTTGTGCATTTGAGTGTGTGTCTGTTTAAGTGCTCATGTACTGTGCGTGTGTATACGTGAGGGTGCACAAGTGTGTGTGTGTGTTTGTGCGTGTGTGCGTGCATGCATGTGTGCGTACGTGCGTGCGTGCGTGCGTGCGTGCATGCATGCGTGAGTGCGTGCATGCATTCGCACGTGTGTGTGTGTATGTGTGTGTGTGTGTGTGTGTGTGTGTGTATGTGTGTGTGTGTGTGTGTGTGTGTGTGCGCGCGCCTGCATGCCTGCGTGCGTGTGCGTGCGTGGACATGGGGGTCCACTCTAACCCTCTCAAATGGGTCTATCCCCCTCAATCCTCTGGACATGGGGCGCGCCTCTCAAATGGGTCTATCCTCCTCAATCCTCTGGACACGGGGCGCGTCTAATCCCCAGCACAGGGCTCCTTTGGACGAGCTGCAGAGGTAACACACTGATTACCAGGGGCAGAGCTGTAGTGGGGGCGAGCAGGGCATTTGCCCCTGGGCCCAGGGCCCTTCTGTATTAGAGGTGGGGGCCCTACTGTCTACTTGGCAGGCAATATGGTGTCCCTGTCAGTGTCTTGCCCTGGGGCCCTGTGTGCAATTGTTCCGCCTCTGCTGATTACAAAGAGAAGGAGAATAGAATAGGGCCCGCTTCAAGATTACTCCATTGTGTACATATTATTATGATTACTAACTAATGGGCATGGAGCTGATAGACTGACAAGCAGGCTGGGGTGTGTGGGGGGTAGAGCTGTTCAAAATGGAAATAAGATATAAAATAATTAAAAGTGGTCGGACCTTTTTCCCCAAAAATGTCCTTATTTTCCCGAAAAAAATATCCAAAAAGTCTCCCCAAAACGTTTGTCCCTTTGGAAGACCCAATGTATCAGTTCGAAACCTCAAGTAGAGTCAAAAGAGGTCAGTCTGTAAGAGTTTCTCTATCTGGTCGTTGATTCGAGTGGTTTCCTGGAGGCAGTGAAACGGCTGGCCACACCGTTCTGCTGACGATCTTCAGTCCTCGCTGGGCTCGGCTTGCCATCTTGGATTCATCTCAGTGGTGTAGTCTACGTAGAACGCAGGTATACGCAGTATACCCACTTCTAAATTTCTGGGATTTCAGTATACCCACTTAAAATGTATTGATCCATTATTTAGAATAGCGCAAATATATACCCATAAAATGCTCAAATATACAGTATACCCACTTCAAAAAAGTAGACTACACAACTGAATCATCTGTTATTACTAACTAATGGCCATGGAGCTGATGGACTGACAAGCAGGCTGGGGTGGGTTGTGTTGGGTTTTGGAGGTTGGGACAAAGTTGGTCAGTAGTCCTGGGCTCATGGGGCAGAGAGGGGGACCAGGATTTACAAACCTTCCTTTCTGGCTGCGTGCCCAGCTGAGGGTCCCATCTGCAACCTATGATTGTTTGGAAACTGCTGTCACTCAAAAAAAAAAATGCCCCATGTGATTGGGTGTTTACCATCTTGCCCCTCCTCATGGCGCAGGTGTTTGTTAACAGGAAAGCTACAATTCCTTCAGTGCATTATACTGTACGTATTCAGAAGGGGGCGAGGCTTTCAGATGGCTTTGTCCTGGCCTGATTATCATCGACTTTCAAGTCTCTTCGAGACTTTTTCTGACCAAGAGCATAACAATTAACATTTCCTAAACGGCATGGTTGACCCGCCTCCCTTGGTTTGCTAATGGTTGTTTGCTTCCTGACAAAGTGGAAGGAGTTCACGTTTTTCAGGGAACTCAGAAAGTACTCGCATTAGCTCCTGACCTGACCAGCAGCAACGCTGAAGGTGTTGTGTCACTAGGAGGGCACGGCCTGTCTTGCTTTGTCCTGGCCCTTGCCAAAGCTGTCACTGACCCTGAACATGTTGATTACAGTACAAAGGGGAACAAGGAACAATACTCTACTGAGGAGAGATTATTATTATTATTTGTGCATTGTGGGGCAGCCGTGGCCAAGTGGCTAAAGAGTTGGTCTTTCAATCTGGGGGTTGCCGGTTCGAATCCCCCCTGACATCTCCCTACATCTCCATCCATGGCTGAAGTGCCCTTGAGAAAGGCACCTAGCCCCACATTGCTCCAGGGACTGTAACCAATACCCTGACAAATAATAACTGTAAGTCGCTTTGAATCAAATGAAAGCATCAGCTAAGAGAAATGTAATGTAATGTAACGTAATTGTGGTGATGAACTGACCTGGCCTGGAGCCTGGACTGGTAATCTGACATGCAGTACAGTACAGGGGTGAATTTCTCAAAACCAAAGTTGCTTACTACATTAGCTACTTCGTTGCTTTCAATGCATTTTCCCATTGGCAACTACCGAAGTTGCTAACAGGCTAACAACTTCCCTTTTGAGAAACTCACCCCATCTGACATACAGTACGTACAGTAGAGGGCAAAGTTGGTCCACTCAGCCAGAGCAGAGTTAGATAGTCGTA
Source organism: Engraulis encrasicolus (assembly GCF_034702125.1). NCBI lineage: Eukaryota > Metazoa > Chordata > Actinopteri > Clupeiformes > Engraulidae > Engraulis > Engraulis encrasicolus. Next base: position 11,755,803 of record NC_085857.1, on the reverse strand, counting down.
CACAGGTCTGCTGGTTACTCACCTGTTATGGTTTCTTTTTTAAATTTACATTTACTTTGGACATCTCCGCACTCTCCCGTGGGAAGGGTGGTATATGACAGATAAGTGTTGTCCTTCAGCACCATGCGGCCTGACTGAAAGTGATTGATAAGTAGGTGATTAATGTTTCATTTATTTCATTTATTTATTGTTTATTTGACAGGGACAGTGCACAACATACAATTGAGCCAGATTTCAACCATAAGGCAAATCTTCATCTGTCGTCCCTGGATTTCATCTGGACTACAGTCTTCAACTCTGTTCGTTCGACTCAAGTACGTAGTGACAGCGCAGGTTTCAACAGAACAATGCACCGCTTGCCACTGACTGTGAAATTGTTTCAACAGTGTTCTGTGTTCTACTGCGCTCTGCCGTACAGAACACACTGTCCATATCACATCCTGAGTTTATCTAACAAGGAGGCGATATCATTCTAGTGCATCTACCGTAACATCAGACGGACTGACACCAGCGACCCATGACCTTTCCCAGAGGTACAACACCATGACGATACACACACAACACAACACAACACAGCCATCACGACGGAAAGGCCGATGTGTAAGCCCAGGGCCGCTGTCAGCTTTTGCTGGGCCCGGGACACATTTTGTCTGATTGTCTGATGAAGGGCATGCTGCCCGAAACGTCACATTAAAAATAAGCAACGGGAGCTTGGTGTCGCTGACTTTTCTTTCAATTTTTTCATGGTATTTTTCTGGTCCTGCACCCACATTTTTTTGAGACGGATGTGCGTGTTTTTTTCTCTCTAACCCGGGACACAGCCATCTGAAAAGTCCCTCTCCTCAATTCATACAATGCAATGAGATCCCAATTCTGGGGCCCTCCTTTCTCTGGGCACGGGACAACTGACCCCTTTGTCCCCCCCGCCCTGTAAGCCAGCCGTGTCATCTATTACTTCCTTGTCACTGCTCGTCCCCCTCCGGCCTACTTGCTAACCACAACAACCATATGAGTCATTGGTGTGTTAATGGCCTGCCTCTACTACTGTGTGTGTGTGTGTGTGTGTGTGTGTGTGTGTGTGTGTGTGTGTGTGTGTGTGTGTGTGTGTGTGTGTGTGTGTGTGTGTGTGTGTGTGTGTGTGTGTGTGTGTGTGCGTGTGTGTACGTGTGTGTGTGTACGTGTGTGTACGTGTGTGTGTGTATGTGTGTGTGTGTGTGTGTTTTTGTCTGTCTGTCTGTCTGTCTGTCTGTCTGTCTGTCTGTCTGTCTGTCTGTCTGTCTACGTGTGTGTCTACTTGTGTGTTTACGTGTGTGTGTGTGTGTCTACGTGTCTATGTGTGTGTGTGTGTGTGTGTGTGTGTGTCTGTCTGTCTGTCTGTCTGTCTGTCTGTCTGTCTGTCTGTCTGTCTGTCTGCCACTGTGTCTCTTGGTTACTGTTGTAGCCAAAGGAGCATGAGTCTATTTTGTTGAATAGTGGCAGCAGAGTCAGGCAAAGTCTGTTTGTTTGTTTTTCTAAATGTCAGGCGAGGGCACACTTTAGACACAACACTAACACGTCCAGGTCACATGAGGGCGCCACTTGATATTTGCAGCCCAGGACCTGAAAAAGGGGTTACACAGAGGTCAGGGGGTCAGGGTTGCCAGATGAGACCGATGATTTCCAGTCCAAAAAAGATGGAAAACCCACCCCAACCCCAAGCGCTGAGTTCCACCCAATTTGATCTCAATTCTATTGATTCATATATCCATAAATCTGACGAAGAAGAAAAAAATGTCCAGATGCCCTTTTAACCCTTTTGTTTTTCATCCTAAGCAGCCCCACTGGGCGGGAAACTGGCCAATCTGGCAACACTGCAATAAGTGGCGATTTTCGCAATGTCATCAGGGGCGATGCTTCGCAATGGTGCCACCCCCTCGCGGGTGCTGCCCACTTGGCCCACCCCTAGAACTGCCCCTGGACCTCTTTGCCACCCCTGTTCGCTTCGTGTCTGTGCATCACTGATTTTTGTTTGTTTTGTTATAACTTCCTAAACATTCGACCAAATCTGGTGGATGGCAGGGTCAATGGACTAAATATGATGATACCAATGCTGTATATAAAAGGCACCAAATCTCACTGGCAATGAATACTTCCACATTTCCTATTTCTATTTGACCCTCTAATATGACTCCTCAATCACTTGACTAAAGTAGAAATACACAGATATTTACACATACAGACATAGATGGAGAGAGAGAGAGAGAGAGAGAGAGAGAGAGAGAGAGAGAGACAGAGACAGAGACAGAGAGAGAGAGAGAGAGAGAGAGAGAGAGAGAGAGAGAGAGAGAGAGAGAGAGAGAGAGAGAGAGAGAGAGACAGACACAGAGAGAGAGAGAGAGAGAGAGAGAGAGATCATGCACTGAGGCACACTAAAAACTTCCTCAATGCAAAGAAACTTCCTGTCCTGGTCGGCATTTGCACAGTAAAAACTGCAGCGTTAATGCAACACTAACAGAGTCGATTTAACACCTTCTAGAGTTTATTTGGTCCCCGAATACTCTCTAAGTGTTGAATTAACACTGCATTTACCCTGGCTGTAAGGTCAGACGAGCTATGAGTCTGAGTCTTATATAACACAGACATGAACAGCCTACATGAATAAAACACACACACACACACACACACACACACACACACACACACACACACACACACACACACACACACACACACACACACACACAGAGACACACACACACACACACACACACACGCACGCACGCACGCACGCACG
>NC_085857.1:11743030-11748030 GCF_034702125.1 Engraulis encrasicolus | reverse complement strand
GAGACAGCCGTTGCTTTTGGGCACGCTGTCACGTGTAGCCCAGATTAGTACTCAGACACTAACACACATACACGCCAGCACACACAGACACAAAATACACACTCACCCAGACGCTAATACAAACACATGCCCACACACACAAAACATGCCCACACACACAAAACACACACTTACGACTCTAACACACATACACGCCAGCACACACAGACACGAAATACACTCTTACCCAGACGCTAATACAAAACACATGCCCACACACACACAGAACACACACTTACGACTTTAACACACATACAAGCCAGCACACACACAAAATACACTCTTACCCAGACGCTAACACACACACATGCCCACATAGACACAAAACACATACTTACCCAGACTCTAATACAAACACAAGTCAGCACAGACACAAAATACACACATGCCCACACACACACACAAAACACACATCAAACCAACATAGACACACAAGCTGAATACGTATGTTTACCCAGACACATTCAAGTACACACAAAGAAGCACACAAAAATGCAAAAAGTCACACACACACACACGCGCGCGCACACACACACACGCACACGCACACGCACACACGCACGCACACACCCACACACACACACACACACACACACACACACACACACACACACACACACACACACACACACACACACAAACACACACAAACACATGCGCGCACACACACACGGATGCACACACATTCTCTACACACACACACACACACACACACACACACACACACACACACACACACACACACACACACACACACACACACACACACACACACACACACACACACACACACACACACACACACACACGTCCTCAGGAGAACCCATATGTACTCTTGTACACTCTGTAAAGCACATTTACATAACGCACAAGACGCCATGCCTTTGTCCACAGATCAAAACGTCAAAACAAATATGTGCACTATGGGTTATATATGCATCAAGGCCACATGTCACTGTATTTTCACCGTGAAAATGAAAAAAGGTCCCTCGATATGTATCAACCCTATGGGTTGCTACGCCGTACACTGCATATGCACTTTAAAGGGACAGTTTGGTCAATTTCAACATGCAGTTGTTATGCTCACACTACCCTGGATTTGTCAGTGCCTGAGATTTTTTTGTCTTCTTCTTCAGCCGTTTCCGAGATCCTGGTCATTGTAATGGGGGCAGCTCTTTGTTTACATTTCAAAAAAACATTTTTATTTATTCCCAAAAACATCCAAAAGGTTATAAAACATCAGCAGACAACTAGCAAACAGCAGTACCTTTTGGGAAAATATTTGGAGTTGGCCTATGTTTCATTTTTTAAAAATGTAAACAGACGCTGCCCCCATTAGAATTGCTCATATCTCGGAAAGGGCTGAGCCGAAAAATGTGGCATCACCAGGTACTGACAAGTCAAGGGTAGCGTGAGCAATACAACTGCATGTTGAAATTGACCAAACTGTCCCTTTAAATAAAATACAGTAGGCCTACAACGTATGCAGTGGTGTAGTCTACGTAGAACGCGGGTATACGGAGTATACCCACTTCTAAATTTCAGGGATTTCAGTATACCCACTTAAAATTGATTGATCCATTGTTTTGAATAGCACAAATATACACAGTATACCCACTTCAAAAATGCTCAAAGTTACAGTATGCCCACCATAAAAAAGTAGACTACACCACTGAACGTATGTCAAAATAATCTTGCATTTGCCACGGCGAGGGATCGTCAAGTTTTCTACAAGGTTCCTTAGAGAATCTTTGAGTCTGATGGAACTTTTAGAGCCAAACTGAGGAACCTCCAAAGGTTATCTGATGAACTTGTAACTTTTCAGTGCGTTTAGTTTGAGCATTGGGGTTCTTGCTAGAACTAATCTGGCACCAATATGTTGCTCATACTATATCTTTTAGGTTCCAAAGTGGCAACTGAAAGTTCTCTGGTAAGCAGAGGTGTCAAAAGTTAAAGTAAAAAAAAAAAAAAAAACTAAAATTGGCACGTGATATTACTTAGCTGTTATACCATATCTAATGAGATATGAGGTAGACTGTGCTGCAGAGGCGATTCCTCTTTGAGTACAAGGGAGGCGCCGCCTCCTGTCCAAAATCACGGAGAAATAGTATGTAAACTAATGCTTTACACGACTTAATATCATTGCTATTTCAGACCCAGCTCCATAGATGCATGTGCTCAATTTAGAGATTAAACCAATCTGTAATAAGATCCCGAAGCTCGCACAAGTTTTTTTCCGCTCATGACAACGCAAGCGAGTCGAGTCTCAATGGACTTCAATGGCATGTGGGATTGTGCGCTTTTTCAATGGCAAAATGCTAAACGGTCATTGGCTATTGCCGTGAAATTTTTTTAATTTTGAGACTGAGCCTCACTGGGAGTGAATGGAGAAGAGAGAGGAGGGGGGAGGGACCGGAGACTGGAGCTCCGACTTGTGATTGGGTGAACCCCGTGTCAGTAGGCTACAGTAGTTGATTTCATTTCGAAATGCGGATATGTTATTAATTTGACTGAGAAGTTTCGTCGTGATAACCAGTGGGGAAGCTATTCATTGCGTTGTACTCCAGTTTTGTGTACATATTCTTGTAAACCTAGTGTTGCGAATAAAGTCTTAATAGTGGCACGTCCTTATCCTTTTTAATCTCCCAATTCAAAAGTTGAGGTTGCCTACTTTTCGTTATTGCTAGCTTGCAAGAAAGCTAGAGAGCTATGCAAAATGAAATGCCAAGCATTGTGGATTAAATTCTGGCGAATTCCAGTCGTCCTTATGAGGAGAAAATGAATATCAAGGAGCAGAGCAGAGCACTGCCTAATATTGACTTGGTGAAAAAGGTAGGGAAGAACAAACTTTTCTTTTGAGCTTTCGTGGTGTCTGATCAACTGGTTAACTGCCAAGTCCCGTGAGTGGCGAGTCCTTTCCTACTGTGCTGTTAAGCCGTGCACCCAGTAATGAACAAAGACAACGAATCACATCAATCACATCATTATGTGGCGGAGGTAGGCCTAATGAATAATAATAATAATAAAAACATTTCCCTATGAATAGGCTACAAGGGGGATAATGATTAATGATTAACAAATTTGTTTCAACAAGAGTCCTTCAGTGTGTGAGGGCAGGCCATATGTGACAGGACCAATATAAGGTGTGTGTCAAAATTGACCCCCCCCCCCCCTTTTTTTTTGCGTTCTGGACATATTGAACAGCCTCCCCTGTTTGACAGACTACCAGCCGCCACTGCTGTGCTGTTAATGAAAAACACAAAATCTTAAAGGTACACTGTGTGAGATTTTTAGTTGTTTGTTTCCAGAATTCATCTCACCCATTCAGTAATGGTACCTTTTTCATGAATACTTACCACCACCATCAAATTCTAAGTATTCATTACAAATTCTAAGTATTCATTATGACTGGAAAAATTGAAGAGTTCAGATGCAAAACCCCCTAAGTGCCTTTTCAGAAAATAATCTTAATTCATTTTTATTTAATACAAAGCTATAAAAATTGCATATTTTAGTATTTTATTTATGTAATATAACTATTTATATGTATTATCAAGTAAATAAATGTAAACCAAACCAACAAAGGGGTTCTCTAAAAATATAGAAGTGCAGGTCTTCAGAAATGGAGTTAGGGGGTTTTGCATCTGAACTCTTCAATTGCACTTTTCATATATGAAATGGGGGACCTTCTCCACCGTCCGCCATTTTGAATTTCCAGAGATGGCCATTTTTAGCTGCAACAAGTACTGTACTTGGACCATACTAGAACATATTAGTTTATTACTTAGTAAACTTTCAGGAAATAGGTAATAGGCAGCCCAGTTTCAATGAGCAGCATAGTTGCAGTACCTTTTTTGACAATTTCCTGCACAGAGTACCTTTCACAAGGATCAAACTTGGGCCGACCAGTACAGAGTCAACTGATAGTAAGACAAGTACACAGTCATTTCTCAAGAAACTGTGCTTCTTTTTTTTTTTTTTTCTTCTGTTTTGACACCTCTGCTGGCAGGCTACTATGAACTGTATTTTACATAGCACATAGCCTACACAGCGTTTCTGGAGAGAGAACTGGCCAGGGTCCTGAAATGGCTGCTGTGACGAACACTACATTCGTACTGCATGGTCTTTATACACTAGCAATGTTGATGTCGGCTAACCTGTTAGATTTAGCCAACAACAACTGTGTTTCTGGATCAGTGTTCATTGCGGACACCGGAACACAACTAACTGGATTTCGACATCCATATGTGTTCCAACATTGGTAAATAGAGAGACAGGGGTGGAGGGGTGGGGGTGAGATAATGACCTTGTGTGTTTTTTTTGTGGAAACAGGAACACATTTAACTAGATTGTGACATCAATGTGAGTTCCAGCAGATTCCTGGAAAGTGGAACAGGCAACATTAACTCCCGATCCTGTTATCAGTCTGTTGCAGAGACTAGCCAGCATTTTACTTGCCAACACTTTCGAAAACTCAACTTTCAGCTTAAATGTCCAGTGAGTAATGAAGCAACAGTCCAGTACCACATATTGGAAATGACCTGCAGTACCCAATTTTACCAAAGATTTGCTATTAGAGTAAGATAAATCAAACCCCACCTGTACCCAATGCAAATGAGTGTGCTCAAGTTCGGTCTCCTAAGGCAGTGTTTCCCAACCAGGGACACGTGTACCACTAGGGGTACGCGAGCACACTGCAGGGGGTACTTGGAAATGTTTAATTATTATAACAAATGTATGGAGCAGTCACATCAGGACAGAGAAAGCGATATAGAACATGAATTAGGGAGTACTCATGGCACAATGGAGAGGCTTAGGGGGTACGCGAGACAAAAAATGTAGGGAAACACTGTCCTAAGGGGTTGTTGACCCCTCCTCCTCCTTTTTCTATCCGTGGGGTTTGGTGTCGGCTTGCATAAGATGTGCACCACCACCATCTACAGCGCTCTGGGAACTCCATT
>NC_085857.1:11720530-11723030 GCF_034702125.1 Engraulis encrasicolus | reverse complement strand
TTTCGTGTTCACTAAGGCCTATTTATACAGGGGGTGATACAGTATGCAGTTCAACCCCATACTGGTTCAGATCGAGAGCCTATGTGACTACACATAGGCCTATTGACACACCACAAAGACTAGAAAACAAATCTGTGTGTATGTGTGTGTGCGTGTGTGTGTGTGTGTGTGTGTGTGTGTGTGTGTGTCTGCATGCATAAACTGTCACCCATTCTCACCCATGCCTCCATGCCTGCCGTCTACTGTATAGCCCAACAGTGTGGGCATGGGCACTGACCCAGGCTGAACCTGTGTGCTACATGCCAACAATGACGTCCAAACAGCATCCATGGTTTCAGTGACCGATTCTGCTCCATTGCCACGAGTAATGAGTTTATGTTGACACATCAATGTATGTGGGTGTGCCAATGGACCTGTGTGTGTGTGTGTGTGTGTGTGTGTGTGTGTGTGTGTGTGTGTGTGTGTGTGTGTGTGTGTGTGTGTGTGTGTGTGTGTGTGTGTGTGTGTGTGTGTGTGTATGTGTGTGTGTGTGTGTGCGCGTGCGTGCGTGCGTGCGTGCGTGCGCGCGTATGAATATGTAAGCTTATTTTTGTGTTTTTGTTTTGTTTTGTTTTGTTTTCCCTCGGAAATACAGGTAGGCCTACAATTCGCTTCTCTGTATTTCAAAACTCCATAAAATCCACAACATCTAATCGTGTGATCACACCGCCGGCGTTGAACGCGTGGAAAGCGGCGGAACTTGACTTTGCATGGAAGAGCAAGCCGCAGAATCGTTAAAAGTTGAAAAATTGTTTCTAGAGCCGAGGGCGTCAAAAGCTTTAAAATAGAAGTTAAACTTCATCTAAAAATATATCATGAGCTCGGCGCCAGCAGGCGTCAGCCAATGGAATGTTCACAGTTTTTCTAAACACGAGCTTCGGTTGGTCGAGATCCCCGGTCGAACGCTTCACGTTGAATCGGTTGCCGCGTTCAACGTCCCTGACCTGTGCTTGCCAGGCGGGAGTCAACAGCGTTTTCCCCACTGTGTCAGCGAATTTCTGTTGCTGCAATGAACTTCTGTAGCGAAACGTGAAAATGCTCTGCTGTGCCCTGACCAAAACCTCAGCCTAACCTGTCAGTAAAGCAACGTTTCTGCCACTTTACTTTTGGCAAGAACAATAAAACAAGTGAGGGAAATGGGAAAATTGTGGCAAAGTTGTGTCCTGACCAAAACCATAGGCCTACACCTAACCTGTCACACCTGCAACTATTTGGTATGATGCTATGTTGACCATGTTAGCAATAGTATAATCATCTTCATGTTCGTATTAGTATTTTATTGCTATGTCATATGAAGTGGTTTTATAATACTTCACCAAAGTGATGAATTCTTCCAGGGAAGTAAAGGGCTGAACTGAGGCCCAAGGCACCCTTGGTATGTAGACACACAAAAATACACATTTGTACTTACATGTTATTACACTGGTTATTCCACTGTTCCCTCTTGTCCACTGAAAGAGGAACTTTTGCTTTTTGTCATTGATTTGACTAGACAAGGAGACTGTGAAATTGTAATGTTTGCATTCCACTTGCTGACACACACACACACACACACACACACACACACACACACACACACACACACACACACACACACACACACACACACACACACACACACACACACACACACACACACACACACACACACACACACACACTTTTGTGATTTAGTGTGTGTTTCTTTCTGAGTGTATGTAAATGTGTGTGGGTGTGTGAAAATGTATGTGTGCGTATGTGCGTGTGTGCGTGTGTGTGTGTGTGTGTGTGTGTGTGTGTGTGTGTGTGTGTGTGTGTGTGTGTGTGTGTGTGTGTGTGTGTGTGTGTGTGTGTGTGTGTGTGTGTGTGTGTGAGAGTGTATGTGCTTATGGGTGCTTCTGGTTGTACGCATGTGTGTGTAAATGTGCGCATGCGTCAAATGAACTGCGTACGTGCACGTGTGTGCGTACGTATCTATGCACATTGTGTGTATGCATATGCACAAAGATGTGTGTGTACGTGTGTATGTGTGTGTGTGTGTGTGTGTGTGTGTGTGTGTGTGTGTGTGTGTGTGTGTGTGTGTGTGTGTGTGTGTGTGTGTGTGTGTGTGTGTGTGTGTGTGTGTGTGTGTGTGTGTTTCGTGTTTTGGCAGCCACGGGCTGTGCACTATTGACCTGGAGGTGTTGAGGAGTCCTGATTATCGTCCACTCCACATCACACACACACACACACACACACACACACACACACACACACACACACACACACACACACACACACACACACACACACACACACACACACACACACACACACACACACACAATGCAAATGGCAAAAGAGATGTGCACACATCACTTCACATGCACAAATACAGGGACATGTGCGCGCACACAGACACACAGACACAAAACAGACAGACAGACAGACAGACAGACAGACAGACAGACAGACAGACAGACAGACAGACAGACAGACAGAC
>NC_085857.1:11698030-11700530 GCF_034702125.1 Engraulis encrasicolus | reverse complement strand
TTAGTTGTTTATTTCCAGAATTCATGTTGCCCATTCACTAATGTTACCTTTTTCATGAATACTTACCACCACCATCAAATTCTAAGTATTCATTATGACTGGAAAAATTGCATTTTCCATACATGAACAGGGGGATCTTCTCCATGGTCCGCCATTTTGAATTTCCAAAAATAGCCATTTTTAGCTGCAAAAATGGCTCTACTTGGACCATACTAGAAAATATTAGTTTATTACTTAGTAAACTTTCATGTAAAGATCAAATTTGGCAATAGGCAGTCCAGTTTCAATGAGCAGCACAGTTGCAGTACCTTTTTTGACCATTTCCTGCACAGTGTCCCTTTAAAGGAAAAGGCGAAATATTTACTTCCTTTTCACTTTGAGTATAAAAATCATTGTGGACTTCACTTTTCAGTCAACTGACAAGATGTTTGTGTGTGTGTGTGTGTGTGCGTGTGCGTGTGCGTGTGCGTGTGTGTGTGTGCGTGTGCGTGCGTGCGTGTGTGTGTGTGTTCTTTATGTATAGTGTACTGTGAGTGTTATTTTGAATGGCAAAGTAAACAGCTGGTTGATAGTCAGAATGTGTACATCCATATTCCTAAATTAATCCAGACTCCTAAATCCCGATTTTTTTTTTTTCTGCACTGAGCAATGTACATTTTTTTTTGACAGAGAAATTTGCCTAAAAGCCTCCAAAGTTTAAGTTTAATATGTTTGAAAGGCAACAAATTAGACACATTAAGTTTAAAAGGGGTCAAACGGCTCTAAAACTCTGTGTGTTTTAGTGCTGTGCATGCTATAGTGTTGTGCATTACACAAAATAATAAGATACTTGGAATCTATTCTGTCACACAGAGAGAGAGAGGGAGAGAGAGCGAGAGAGAGAGAGAGAGAGAGAGAGAGAGAGAGAGAGAGGGAGAGAGAGAGAGAGTCTTTCATGAAGAAAGCCATTTACTAATGAATGGTCAGTTACAACTGCAGCCGAGCCAAATACAGATTCAGACACAGACCCCAAAAAAGGGTCTACGCCCTCTGACGGGAAAAAAAAACAAAAAACAGAATAGGACAAAGAAAAAAGGGAATGTTTAATTCATCAGATCAGGTCATTGGACTTAACCCTGTCAGCGTCTCTTTTCCTCTTCCTCTTCATCTCCCTCTCTCTCCCCCTCTCTCCTTCTCTCTCTCTCTCTCGCTCTGTTTCTTTCTCTCTCTCTCTCCCTCTCTCCCTCTCTCTCTCTCCCTCTCTCTCTCTCTCTCTCTCTCTCTCTCTCTCTCTCCCTCTCCCTCTCTCTCCCCCTCTCTCCTTCTCTCTCTCTCTCTCGCTCTGTTTCTTTCTCTCTCTCTCTCCCTCTCTCCCTCTCTCTCTCTCTCTCTCTCTCTCTCTCTCTCTCTCTCTCTCTCTCTCTGTGTCTACCCGTGAGCTTGTGTGTACAGTTACTGGCTGTGATAGCGTCTGTATCGATTTAGGCCACACAAAATCACACAAGCTGGCAAGCTGGACTGTTGGCAAGCACTGCACGTTGGATTATGTCTGGGATCCAAGACATGTGTGTGTGTACAGGATGGGGTGCCTGTGTGTGTGTGTGTGTGTGTGTGTGTGTGTGTGTGTGTGTGTGTGTGCCTGCGTGCCTATGTGTGTGTGTGTGTCTGCGCACGTGCGCGCGTGCGTGCGTGCGTGCGTGCGTGCGTGCGTGCGTGCGTGTGTGTGTGTGTGTGTGCGTGTATGGGTCAGTGGTGTGCAGGGAGGAATGCAGGTGTGAATGCAGTTGGATAGCAGCACTATGGCACCTATGACCTATGACACTCAAGTTGTGTTTAAAGGGACACTGTGTGAGATTTTCAGTTGTTTATTTCCAGAATTCATATTGCCCATTCACTAATGTTACCTTTTTCATGAATACTTACCACCAGCATCAAATTCTAAGTATTCATTATGACTCGAAAAATTGCATTTTTCATACATGAAAAGGGGGATCTTCTCCATGGTCTGCCATTTTGAATTTCCAAAATAGCCATTTTTAGCTGCAAAAATGACTGTACTTGGACCATATTAGAAAATATTTGTTTATTACTAAGTAAACTTTCATGTAAAGATCAAATTTGGCAATAGGCAGCCCCGTTTCAATGAGCAGCATAGTTGCAGTACCTTTTTTGACCATTTCCTGCACTGTGTCCCTTTAAGACGGACTGGCACAAGAGATAGTGTTGGGCCATAACATTCCCATGAGGCATCTGAGGCAGGTATCTGCAGTTTGAAGAGTATGGTGGTTGTGGTTCTACAGGTTTCAGAGCCGTTAAGTGTAGTGGACTTAACACTTGAGTTGAAGATCTTTAGTTTGGTTTTGATTGACAGATCTTTTTTTTTAACTTTCAGATATTGGTTAGCAATGTTGACATTGACTTCTTAATCCTGGATTTTGCATCATCCTCTGTGCCCCATTCCCCTGAAATTATGCTGCAAATTAGGTGAATAGGTTTGCATGCTTTAGTGGTTCTTAACCTG
>NC_085857.1:11683030-11693030 GCF_034702125.1 Engraulis encrasicolus | reverse complement strand
CCCCATTGAGACTAGAGTCCTTTCTCCCTGCTTGTCGTCCCTCCCCACCTCCTGTGAGTTTCCCCACTTCCACCAGACTCCACATGCAAACATCAAACCCCCAAACCCCCCAGTACCCACTGTATCCTCCCACAGACCACCAGCCCCAGCTCCCAGCTCCCACCTCCAACCAACTCCTGCAGCAAACACAAGCAGGTAATTGGAGTGCTTCTGGGTCTTCACCTTTTTTTCCTTGGTGTTCATCAGTGTAGAGCAGGGGTCCCCAAACTTTTTTTCTCTGGGGGCCACATTATCGTTCCTGACTGTGATCAGGGGCCGGGATCAATCATGTGGGCTGTGTACTAGGCCACTGCCTGTTATAGCCATAAGTTATAGCACAAAATAGTTCATCAAGTACTTAGGGATTTGGCTTGATGAAAAGTTGAACTTTGAATCACATATTGATTGACCATCTTCTTAAAAAGCTTAGACCAAAACTGGGTTTTTATTTCCGTTTGAAAAAATGTTTTCCTTTTGCTGCTAGGCTAAGATTGGTCCAGAGTACATTTTTACCCATCTTAGATTATGGTGACATATTATACATGCATGCGTCCACCTCTCTTCTAAAGAAGCTAGATGTAGTTTACCATGCGGCACTGCGTTTTATTACAAACGCAAATATGAAAACACATCACTGCGCATTGTATGAAATGGTAACATGGACTTCACTATCACTTAGGAGGAAAAGCCATTTCCTCATTTTTATTGTGAAGGCATTGGTGGGTAAACTCCCATCATATATCAATTGTCTGGTGTCACGCCAAACCAGCTCTAGGCACTAGGTCAGAAAATAAAATTATCTTAAATATCCCTACAGTGCGTACTGAATTAGGTAAGACTTCTTTTAGTTCATATGCCCCACATGTTTGGAATAACCTCCAAAACACATTAAGCTTGGCATCTGTGCCCTCTGTAGAGAGTTTTAAAAATCTTTTAAAAACAACTTTAGTAGAGGAGTGTCACTGCTTTTAAACTCAGTTTTACAGAGGTTTTGTGTGTGTGTGTGTTTTTATGTCAGATTTTATTAGTTTGTTAGTTCTTACTGTTTAGTGCTTGATGGTCTTACTTGTTAGTCTTGTCCAGTGTCTATTTTGTTTGCCCCTATGTCTGATATGTCTTTTATCCTTACGTGTGCTTTTATTTTATTTTTTAAATCTGTTTTTTATGTCATAATATGCATGTGCCTCCACTGTCTTAATGCCGTCTTGGCCAGGACTCCCTGGAAGAAGAGGTTTCTACCTCAATGGGACCTTCCTGGTTAAATAAAGGTCAAATAATAATAAAAAAAAATTACAAGTGATTTGCAAAAGAAGTGAGTACTTCACATGTTTTTCAATTTGAAATACCATGGGTATTCCTTTTAATTTCTAATAACCATGTAAAAATAGCAAGGAAAGGTTAGAAAAATATGGTGATTGACAGTTTATGAGTGATACAATAGAAATGGTAGAGCTGTATATATTACAGTGAGATAAGAAACTATCAAGACAAGAAACTCCTGGTGATTCACACTAGGTTGGTGAAAATTAAACTGTAGGAAGGCCTGTTGATATTTAAAAAGTATATTTTATCATTATTTTTTTCTGTGAGGATTGCTTCTTTGGGCCAGTTCAAATGGTGAGGTGCAGAGAGGTGGAGGGCCGGTCAAAGGGGCATGGCGGGCCGCATCCGGCCCCCGGGCCTTAGTTTGGGGACCCCTGGTGTAGGGGCTCTCAAACTTGTTCCAGGAAGACAGATGCTGAGGCACTCAAGTTTGCAATTTTTTAAAAATTATTATTACTTTTTTATTTGGCTACAATGCCTGCGCATTTCGGCCCTTATGCCATAAGGGCCGAAATGCGTAGGCATTGTATCCAAATAAAAAAGTAAAAAAATTGCAAACTTGAGTGCCTCAGCATCTGTCTTCCTGAACTCCTGCAGTACCTCCACTCCCTCCTGTTTTTGGATCCCTACAGCCCGACACGCCTCCAGCCCTACCAGATCCAACACTATAACAGCCAGGAAGAGGAGAGGTAGAACAAAGTCGGTATGTGAGTTTAAAGATCCCTCACTGTAAAGATACCTCACTGTAAAGATCCCTCACCAAACACTGACGGAATCTGAATATTGCCCCCAATCTCATATATACGGTAACATTCCAACGCCCATATACTGTTTTATCCGTGTTTGAGTAACTCTCTTGGTCTGTTTGAGGTCAATAAAAGATGTCTTTGTTGTCTGGCCTCAGGTTTGAAACCTCTGATGATTTGAATTTGCCTTTGCTATTGGATAAGACTACCACTCTATGTGACATTGTTCAATGTAACCTCACTTCTGGTGAGGAATCTTTAAACTCAGATACCGGCTTTGTTCTACCTTCCTGGCTACCTGTCCTGCATGCAACATCTCTCTGGGGATAGAGAGAGGGAGACCATGGGAGAAGGCCTGGGGCCTTTAGTCTCTTTATCTCCCTAAGCAAATAAAGCTTGCCTCTGAATTGTGCTAAATCTAAAGGGGTATGCCATTATTTTGGGGCTTAATACAGTTAAAATCGTTGGCTGGGGTTTATAAAGGTGGTAAAGTGTCTTATTTTTCATGTTAAGCGTTGTCTTGCTTTCAACCCAGTTAACCCCAGTCAAGGCCAACACACATCATCTCCAGGGACCTCACAGACCTTGCCAGGCCGTGCCCTCCTAGTGACGCAACAGCTTCAGCGTTGCTACTAGTCAGGTCAGGAGTCAATGCAAGTACTTTCTGGGTTCCCGCAAATAAGGGAACTCCTCACACTTTGTTGGGAAGCAAACAATCATGACCAAACCAAGGGAGGCCATTTGGGAAATGCTTCATTGGGAAATGATAATTGATATGCTCTTGGTCAGACCAAGTCTCGAAGAGATTTGAAAGTCGATCACAGCCCCACTCAGGACCTTGTGAGGCCATTCCGCAGACCAAGCCTCAACCCCAACCAGAGAACGGGACTCACTAGTTCGACGCCCTTTCGGTACGGCTTATGTCATACGACCCTAACCCTAACCCTTACCTTAACCCTAAACCTAACCCTAACCCTAAATTGCTTGTTTGAAATGTTTGATTACCATGTGGCATACCACAAGTACCGAAACGGCATCAAACTAGTGAGTCCCACCAGAGAACGCCCCTATTCTTCTCTTCCCCTGACCCTACACCGTATCGCTCCCCAAACTCTGACACACATCTCTCATCCCCCCCACCGCCCAACCCCAGTCACATCCCTACCTTCTCCCTCCTCTCCACTCATCCTCTCATCCTCTCATCCTCTTCTCTATCCCTTTCTCTTCATCCCCCTCCCACCACCAAATGTACCTCCATCCCTAACCCTTAATGGCTGTGCTCTGTGGTTTTTTTATGTGGTCCTATGCAGCCCCCCAACCCCTCATCCCAAGAATGCATCTCCTCACTCCCCAAAACCTGACAAATCATCGTCCCCAGTCCCACTCAAACTCCAAAGAGGGCCCCTCAACCCCCCCTCCACACACACAAACGCGCGCGCACACACACACACACACACACACACACACACACACACACACACACACACACACACACACACACACAACACACACACACACACACACACACACACACACACACACACACACACACACACCTCCACCACCGCCACCAAATGCACCCCCTCCTCCTCCCCCCACCCTCCTGTCTGCTGCTCTACAGTCCTGCTGACTGAACCTGGCGCCAGAGACTAACGTCCAACGGGACAGCTGGACCCGGATTAGTGACCCACAGCCTTAGTGCTAGCCCCACTAACTGGTCCAACTAGGTTTTTTTGTTTTTACCTTAATTTAGCCAGGAAGTCCCATTAAGACATGCTGTCTCTTCCCATGCTGTAGGCAGTTTTAGGAAGTTCATTTTCTACAGGAGCTAGTTCAAAGTTCAGTTTGCACATTTCAAAATGAACTAGTTTGTTCATAGTTCATAATTGTTTATACTGTAGTTGTAATAGTACATTCATAGTTCCAAAAATGAGCTAGTTCATATTTCTTTCTTGCAAGAAGTTGTTGCGAAATATTGATCAATATCATTGGTAAAGTCAATGCAGTACAGTGTAGCACTACAGGTTCAAATAGGGTATTTATTTTATCATTTTAACCCTATTCAGACTGGGCTTTTTTGGCATTCCTGGGCCTGGGGGGAGCTCTTTTGCCAGGAAGTACTGGTGAAAATGGTGACAAATAATACACAAATAACACACAACACAGATATCATTCTTACAACTGAACAAACACATTAGCAAGATGATGTGTTCATTTTTATTCTAAAGATGATGTACTGTAGAAATAATTTGAAAATTCATTCAGTCATTCATTCATTTATATGTATTTATTTATGAATGAATGAATGAATGAATGAATGAATGAATGAATGAATGAATGAATGAATGAATGAATGAATGAGATGTAATGAAAGGATGTCAATAATAGCAAACATAACATACTGGAGGTGGACATCTGCAGTTTAACAAATGAAATTGTAGGTGTGTGTGTGTGTGTGTGTGTGTGTGTGTGTGTGTGTGTGTGTGTGTGTGTGTGTGTGTGTGTGTGTGTGTGTGTGTGTGTGTGTGTGTGTGTGTGTGTGTGTGTGTGTGTGTGTGTGTGTGTGTGTGTGTGTGTGTGTGCACATACATAGAACACAATTTATGGAGGATTAGCTCTGTATTTTTTGATTCGCTCAGAAACAACAAATAATAGTGAAAATATGCCAAAAGCAATTGTCTCATATTCTCATAATCGTCTCATATTCTCATATTCTCATTGCTTGAAATCCTGTACACAATGTCTCCTCTTGAGGCGATGGGGGTTGGTACGGAAGGAAGGTCGTGGTGATAAGTAATCCATGAGCTCATTGTTTTATCCTCCAGACTCTGTAACCGGACCTAATGACCCTCAGACAAAGAGGATGAGAGCCATCCACCATCCACCCCCCACCATCCACTGCACCCATCTCCAACACCCCCCTAACCCCGCCCCCACAGAACAATAGGTCACAGGGGTCGGGAGGGAGGCCCTATGTCTCTGACCCCTGACCTCTGACCCCTGACCCACCCTTCCTCCCATCTGGCTGCATTAGATCATCCAATGCACTTGACAGTTGACAGCAGTTCATCTTGACAGGTGACAGCTGATCTTATGCTGTATGTATTATATAGACCAGTGGTTTTCAAAGTGGGGGCCATGGACTCCTGGGGGGCCGCGAGGGTATGCCAAGGGGGGGAGGGGGCGGCAAGTTGGCAGGAGAAATACAGCCCTAACTAAATCAAATGAATATTTAAATAAACCGAATAACTACCAAAATAAGCCAAAATAAGCTAAACAATTCCAGTGGAATCATTTTCTTCTTTACAATATAGGCCTATGCATGTTTTATTACATTACATTACATTGCATTTGGCAGACGCTTTATAACCAAAGCGACTTTCAAAAGAGGACATAGTCAAGCCAACATCACAAGCAAATACAAAGACAATGTGCACAGGAGATATACAGAACAACAAGTGCAGTTGCAAAGAGGGTTTTTTTTTTTTTTTTTTAAAGAGTAAATACCGAGTACACACACACACAAACACACAAACTAAACTAAACTAAACATCATGTCAGGAGTCTGCCCTGGGGCAAGGCCAGTTCAAGCATTAGTCTAGTAGATTCTCTTGAAAGAGGAAGAGCATTTAGCTTTCTGTAGTAGGCCACTTGTATGGGTTTGGGAATGCACCAACTTCATCGAGTTGTGAAACTGAGAGAACAGAAAAGATGGTGTGCACAGCCCATGTCAGGCGGGCCTTACCTGGAGTCTATTGGTATATGGGGGGCCTTGACCTGGAAAAGTTTGGGAACCCCTGCATTAGACAACCCTGTGCGGGACAACACACCAGTAGTACATATTGTTTTTATTGATCCCGATGGGAATTATTATGGCCATATTGACAGTTGACAGTAATCTATAATCCATGAGAACTATAAATGAAACATTCCAAGACAAATGAAAAGACATAGTGAATTAAATCAAATTCACTTGGTACGTACACATGCTTATCTTGACAGTTGGTAATGTTCTACTATGCACTAACAAAACAACCCGATAACATAACTAACAGTGGAAATGTATCCATAGGGTAGACACTGTGTTGGGCATGTTAAACGATACAGCTATCTATCAGCTTATCATATTGGCATGTGTACACACTGTTTTATGTTAGACTCCTGACTCTGTAGGGCCCTGAAACTATAGGTGATGAAGTCAAATAAATAATTCCATCCTGAGTTTTTTCTATGTCTGTCATATGTGCAG
Source organism: Engraulis encrasicolus (assembly GCF_034702125.1). NCBI lineage: Eukaryota > Metazoa > Chordata > Actinopteri > Clupeiformes > Engraulidae > Engraulis > Engraulis encrasicolus. The sequence goes on along the minus strand of NC_085857.1, from coordinate 11,686,673 downwards.
TATGTCATGTCATATACGTACATGTGTACAGTACATGTATGTATGTTTGAATAGCATTCGCAATATCAATAGCAATATGATCTGTAGAGCACGTTCATTCAATGTGCTTGTGAGGAAAGAAAGAAAAGAGAACAGAAAATGTTATAGAAAGCATTGGGAGTATAACTAAACTTAAAGGGGAAATCCGGTGTAAAATGCATGATGCTGAGGGCTAACTCTGGGCATATACCTCAACTCCATCCGTGCCTTCCATTCAGAAACCCAGCGCAAGTTAGCCGATGGTAACATTTCTCATTTGCAGCGAGTATGGCAGCACTGATTTAGCCATCGTAATAAATCTCTATTTTCCACCCATTTATGATGCTCAAAGTTGCTCAAAACTTAATTCTGTAGAGTCGCAGGGTTGTTGACATGTAAAGCATGGCCTAGAGAACTTTGGTTGTGCACAGTTTGTTTAGAAACAATGTCATTCTTACAGGCTGTGCAACATCTGATATAGCCTGCAGAGCCAGTTTAACAGTTAGAGACTGTCCCTGAGTTTGACATCCCTGGCCTTGACCATTGATAAAAATTCATGTAATGGTGGCATGTAGGCTCATATGACATACCGTAGCCTACAGTGCATATTGTATATGTTTGCTTCAAGCTCTGGTGCATAGTCATATAGTCCATATAGTCCCTTGAGTCCATCATTGTAGGGTCTGCAAGGGTATTTACAGAAAAAAACATGACAGAAATAAAAAGCACCCAGCTAAGAAGAAAGAAGAGAGAGAGACAAAAAACAAAAACAAAAAATTCACCAGTCACTTTGATATAAATACCCTGAATGTCCAGGCGATTTTTTTGCCGATGGGATTTGCCATTCTTCACCCTAAAATTGATAACAATGCAGGAAACTGCATCTACAAAAAAATACATTTTCTGGGGGAGGGCCCCCACACCCCCAACCACATAATTTTTAACAATTATTGTTATTATTATTATATGGGTTGACTGGTAAAAATAGCGAGTAGCTGGTAGATTTTAAAATCTACCTGCCACAGTGAATGGTGGGGGTAAAAACTCAAGTTCCACCCCTGAAGGGCCCGGATGTGTATGAAACCACACTGGGCCACAACCTCTGGCCCCACAGACCCTGAAGTGTGACAGGGAGGAGGTGGAGAGGGAGACGAGTTTGTTCCCCTAATTCAGAGTGAAAGGGTCCTCCATGCCACCCTCCCGCTCTTCCTCCCTCCCTCCCTCCCTCCTCACCTCTGCCCCTCCTCTCGTTTTGCCCCACTTCACCTCACTTAACCTCTAGGGGTGCATTCCAATATGCACACTCCCGTCCTCCACTTGTGCTTGTGACCTCGCCCCACCTCCTGGTCCCTCCTTCGTGGAGAAAACAATTACGTTTCCCAGCTGTCAGCACAGCCACAACAACTTTTGGGAGACTGTTTTTCATTCACCATCCCAATTGCAAATGAGAAAAAGACTCTACAATTGAGCTTTTGCAAGATATTGAAATATAATGCTGTTGTCAGTGATGTCATCATGACGAGAAGCAAGTGGAGGAGGCAAGTGGAGGAGGCAAGGTCACATATTGCAACGCACTCCCATGCAGTGTCTCAGGGTGCTGTCCATTATCCCCACTCCCGTCCTCAACCTGTGCTCGTGACCTCACTCTTATAGTATAGTATATAGTATGCCTTTAATTATCCCGCCATGGGGGAAATTCATTTGTCGCAGCAGTAACATACAGATTGTGCAAAGACAGTAGACAGCATACATACAACACAGGACCAGGAGGTTAAAAAGTATATGTAGGATAGATAAAAAAGAGATGTTAAAGAAAAATAGAAATGTCTCTGTTAAAAGCAACAAGTACATTAGTAAAAAGTGAAAGTGCATTTGTAAAAAGTGCATTAGCAGCTTCATAAAAAGGAGGAGAGGGGGCTAGAACAATAATAAATAAGTAAGTTAAAAAGTTAAAAAAGATAGAAAGACCATCACTACCACCACCTGACGCCCCGCCTCAGTGGAGAAAAACAGTTAGGTTTCCCCGCTGTCAGCCTATAGCCACAGCTACCATAGGGGGACTTCTCCCCATTCAACATCCTGATTGCAAATGAGAAAATGACTTTTTGCGAGATACTGAATGACACTTCTGTTGTAAATCACGTCTTGCGACGTCAATGCAAGGCCACGAGCACCAGGCAGGACTGGAGGTAGGATAACGGTAGGAGCCCCCAACTGAAGCAGTTGTAAGGTCTCCACCCTCCACCCTCCCTCCTCTCTCCTCACCACCTCCATTCTCCTCACCACCTCCCCACTCAAATCTTTCTGTAAGTCCTCCCTACCAAAGCAATGCCATCCCTCCCCATTCTTTCTGCCTCAACCCTTCACCTCTACTCCTCCTCCTCCTCCTCCTCCTCCTCCTCCTCCTCCTCTCTCTTTCATCCTCATCACCCCACTCTTGTTCAAAACTTGTAAAGACTCCAAGAACCCCACCTACACCCTCTACAACCCTCTACAACCCTCTACACCCCACCTCCTCCTTCCCTCTTCCCTCAGCTAAAGACAAGTTGCAGATGGGCAAAAAGTTGAACAGGTGACAGAATGGCTCTCTGGCACCCAAGTAAAGGATTTCAGCCTATTCCTAATGGTGAGATGTCCAGGGGAAACCCGTGGGAGGAAATTTGGTGTGTCATACCATAGAAAATAATCACAGGATTCATCACGACTGCTCCCATCTGGAATAAGAATGTGGGAAATGTTGAATAAAGGAATATCTGATGTCAATGCATCTGGATGGTCTTGGACTTGGATATATCCTCAAAGCTGATATTTGGGATGAGCTTGGCTGGGGTGAGTCATCTACTGACTGAGGTAAGTTACAATGAATTAATGTCTGTCTGTCTTTTTGTCTGTCTGTCTGCCTGCCTGCCTACCTGCTTGTCTGTCTGTCTGTCTGTCTGTCTGTCTGTCTGCCTGCCTGCCTGCCTGTTTGTTCATCTGTCTGTCTGTATGTCTGTTTGTCTATCTCTCTCCCTCTCCCTCTCTCTCGCTCTCACAGCTGTGAAAGGCGAAACTATGTGTTTTTTCACTTCACTGTGACGTCACCCAAAACAAAATGGCACAACATTCAGACACTGACGAACTCTGTTTGGAGCAGTGTCACTAGTTGCAGTATTACTACACCACATTGGCGGGATCTGAAAAGAGTCGAGTACTGAACACCCACTGACTGGTCGCAATACACAGGGCCGGCAATAGGCATAGTCAGACAAGGTGGTCGTCTGGGGCACCACATTTCTAAGAGGGCGCCAAAGTAACGCCTGAATTTAAATTTCAAGTGAACTAAAACATTCAAGTTTATGTTGTCACAGATTATTCATGGCCACTCAGTACAAATGTTGGTACTACTGCAGATCAGCAGTGTTTGATCAGTTGTACAACACTTGTGTTTTACGGATGACAATGTCTGAATGCACAAAAAGGAAAGGGGTGCTCATAGGTGTGTGCACAGATAAGGGTGAGGTGGTGCTGAAACACCAGCCCCCTATCCCCACTGGACAAAAAAATGCCTTGTTTTGTCACAATGTACTGTGGTCCATTTTGACATAATCAACATGTGTCAATACTGCCCTACAAAGAAAAAGGC
>NC_085857.1:11675530-11678030 GCF_034702125.1 Engraulis encrasicolus | reverse complement strand
TGTGTCTGTGCCTGTCTGTCCATGTGTGTGTGTGTATTTAAGGCTGTATAGTGGTGTGTTGTGATGCCAGTGATGGGGAGGCCGGTGGAAAGGTGCTCCTGTTTGTTTGTGGAGGGAGGGCTAAAATGTGCTTTGAAGCTTGAATGACAGCAGCACTGTACATGCCGCCAGGAGCAACACACCACTCCACTGGACACAGAACAAAAGAGAGAGAGAGAGAGAGAGAGAGAGAGAGAGAGAGAGAGAGAGAGAGAGAGAGAGAGAGAGAGAGAGAGAGAGAGAGAGAGAGAGAGAGAGAGAGAGGAGAGAGAGAGAGAGAGAGAGAGAGAAGAGAGAGAGAGAGAGAGAGAGAGAGAGAGAGAGAGAGTGGTGGGTAGGTAGGAAATGGACGGAGTAAGAAACAGAGGGATAGAGAGAGTGTGTGTGTGGGAGGGCAGAAAGAGAGAGAGAGATGCTGATGGGTGGAGGCATGGTAGGAGAGAGGGAAATAGACAGAAATTGAGATGGTAGCGGGGGTAGCGGAGAAAAGATAGAATGGATGGATGAGAAGAGAAAAAAGAGAGATGGTGAACAGACAGAGGGGAAATAAAGAGCCAGAAGCGAAAGCACAGAATGAGAACTAGACCAGAGAGGGCAGTCTGGGGGAGAGAGAGAGAGGGAGAGAGAGAGGGAGAGAGAGAGAGACATAGGGAGAGAGAGAGAGAGAGAGAGAGAGAGAGAGAGAGAGAGAGAGAGAGAGAGAGAGAGAGAGACAGAGAGACAGAGAGACAGAGAGAGAGAGAGAGAGAGAGAGAGAGAGAGAGAGAGAGAGAGAGAGAGAGAGAGAGAGAGAGAGGTGACGGATTTATGGAAGGGAGGGAGACTAGACAGAGAGAGGGAAAGAGAGGCATCAAAAACGACAGGAAGTGCTCACAGGCAGACAAGATGAAAAGAGAAGGAGAAGAGGAGGAGAAACATAAAGAGAAAGCAACATAAGTAATGGAGTAACGATAACAGGAGAGAGAGAGAGAGAGAGAGAGAGAGAGAGAGAGAGAGAGAGAGAGAGAGAGAGAGAGAGAGAGAGCAATAAGAAGGAGAAGACAGGAAGGGAGAGATACAAAGGAAAGGAAAGATTGCAGAGGAGGGATGGAAAAAGGAGATAGATGGTCTTGCCTATCTGACCCAGATGCTGAGAGGAGGAGGGGAGGTGGGAAAGGAAGCTTTGAGAGGAGGAGGAGGAGGAGGAGTGGGGAAGAGTTGTCCCTGGTAAAGAAAAATCTGAAAAGGAAAGATAGAGGGCGAGGTAAATAGAAGAGAAGAGAGAGGGAGTCTTACCACCCTGGCCCACATTGTAAAACATTGCAGCCAGTTAAACGTAAAAAAATAAGTTGCTGTGCTGCCTTAAGTTTGTAAGTTAACTCAACTTGAAAAATCCTCGAGTTGAGTTAAGTCTCGAGCTCAGTTAACTTACAAAATTAAGGCAGCAGGGGCAATGTGCTTTTCTACTTGCACTGTTTACAGTGCAGGTGCTGGATGATGTGAGAGGAAGTGAGGAAGAAGAATCCATCAGTAGTAAGAGGAGGGATGAAGAGGAAGAAGGAAGATAGAGTGTGACTATGAGGGGTGAAGTTTGGTGCAGAAGAGGAGGGGGGAGTAGGGAGAGGACTGAGGAGGAGGAAGGAGGGTGAAGACTTGTGCCGAAGAGGAGGGAGGAAGTCGAGTAAGAGGAGAGGAAGGAAGAGCGTCGAGGTAGACAAAGACAGAAGACCAAGTGAGGAGCATGAAAGATGTCAAAAAAAAAAAGAAGGACAAAGATCAGGGTGGAAGAGGAAGCAGTCTGAGGAAGAGGAGAGATGAGCATCAATGAAAAAATGGGGGGAGAGAAATAAGTGAAACTGGGGAAAATATGAAAAGGTAGATGGGTGAACTTTAGACATAAATTTGAGAATCAACGGAGACAAAACAAAAAGTTGGCATCTTTAGATTGTATTACAATTCAATTTTTAACAAAAACCAATTCGTTATTCTGCATCCATGGGGGATCCATATCAAAATATACACTTTAGAAAACTACATGAATTTGAATAAACATTTACTTTTCATAGATAGGGAGGAGGAAGAGGTGGAGGAAGAGGATTAGGGTGTGAGGAAGAGGAGGAGAGAGAAGAAAGAGTTGGACGGAAGGTATAAGAGGGGGAAGGGAGGAATGAGGAAGAGGAGAAGATGAGGATGAGTATTAGGAAGGAGAAAGAAGAGGGAGAGGAAGAGGAGAGATGAGGACCAGTGAGGATGAGGAGAGAGAGAAAAAAAAGTCAAACTGGAGGAGGATGAAGAGAAGAAGAGGAGGGAGAGGAGGAGGAGGAGGAGAGTGAGGAAGAGGAGGAGGGAAAAGAAAGAGGAAGAGGAGGAGGAGGAGGAGGAGGAGGAGGAGAAGGAAGAGGCGGAGGAGGAGTAGAGTGAGGAAGAGAATTAAGAGAGGAAGAGGAGGAAGAGACATCAGTGAGAATAAGTCAAACTGAGG
>NC_085857.1:11635530-11670530 GCF_034702125.1 Engraulis encrasicolus | reverse complement strand
GGCATGCCGTATTGCACACTTGCGTAGCCATGTACACTTGGTTTCTGTATTTAAACTCTAATGTAGTACATCTCCTGTTTCTGGTGTGTCAGGTGTTTAAGTATTTCATGGGGGCCTTTATTTTGACAGGACAGTTGATGGATGTCAGTATGTGAAGTGGAGAGATGGGGTAGCGTTGGGAAATGACCCAGGTCAGACTCAAACGTCAGTCCCCATAGGCTGGGAAGGCCATATGTGGATGGATGCAAACAGCACCAGGACTGGACTAGGGGAGAAATAGGGCCCGGTCACTTTTGGTTTAAAGGGGCCCCCTCATAATTAGCTGCGTAGCGTAGAACTGACTCACCGGTGGGCCCCGCACCGTCGTGGGCCCCTATTTTCAGAAATGTTTAAAAAATAATAATAATCTAAAAAATAGGGGCCCACGAGGGTGCAGGGCCCACCAGGAAAAGCCCGGTGTACCAGATGCCCAGTCCAGCCCTGCACAGCACCCCCCCAAGGTGTTCCACTTTTAATGGAACATGATGATCTATTATACTGACCAGTGGCGGAACAACTGCAAACAGGGCCCCAGGTCTAAGCAGTTGTAGGGGGCCCTACATGGCCTGCCAAGGTCACAATAGGGCCCCCATCACCAATGCAAGAGGAGCCTGGCCCCTGGGGCAAATGCCCTGCCCCGCCCCTGATCCTGACCCGATCATGACCTGTGACATGGACATTGCTGGACTACTTAGTGTAATATCACCCGGCAGCCTCAAGACAGAAGCCACACATGAGTCCCCGAAACACAAGTTGTCACACACTGTCATCGCATTGTCATCCGCTGTCAATACACATTAGGGTCGCTGCTGGAAGGAAGGTGAAATTGATGTTTACCATTGATGTGTCAGTGAAGAGCGTAAATAAGTAAATAAATAAATAAAATTAAAAAAAATATAGAAGACCGAGCAGCTGGAGACTGGTTGCACTGTGTAGCACTGTGTAAGGGTGTCGGAAGGGCTGAAAAAACGTGTCTATGAAAAGTCTCAACATACAAGAGCTAAGGGCTTGTTTAAAAATCCAGACTTTAAATCTAGCCTAACAACAACAACAATCAAGAGTACAACATTTGCTACGTTTACATGAGACATTTAATTCCGAATTAACTTACTTTAATTCTGAATAAAGCTTAATTTCGCTTTGAAATCGTCACGTAAACAATTCTTAATTCGGAATTAAATGAAGGATTAAAGTAAATTCCAGAGATCTATTTAATTCAAAATGATTAATTCTGAATTAAAACCGTCATGTAAACGTAGTGACAGGGGCTATAAATAAGTATATACAGCTATAAATAAATGCTACTAATTCCCCTTATCTCTAATGATACATTCCCAGCAGCTTTACTGTTTCTGAAGAAACACGGAACTTGCTGTTTTAGTAGCCTACTGGTATGTAGAAACGTCAAAGAGAGGTCATGTCCCAATGATGTCTCAAGAAGTGATGTCTCAAGAGGCCCTTATACCATGGAGACAACGTGCTGAGAGATGGGCTGAGAGAAAGCCCCATCCAACCTGTCAGGATGCCAACCAACCGTTGGAAAAGGATAAAAAACCACCACCATAGTTTGAAAAAGTGAAGCAACATTAGGACTTAAAACAACATTGTTGATCCTCCTCGCTGTCAAATTCCGTAAGTGCCCAGGTGAAAAACCCATATACTTAAAGTGTGCTTTTTTTGACCGTACTTAGTACAAAGTGTACTATTTTCGGCGATTTAAAGTGCGCTTCATTGCACTATTAGTGCGCTGAAGCACTACTAAAGCAGTACTTCAGCACACTTGCAGCACACTGAGGATGCTAAATTGGCACCGCTTTTGGACAACTTTAAGTGCACTACAAGCATACTTTTGAAAGTATGCTCCAAACACGCTTTTCATGCATTCGTATGGCATTAATAGTGTGCTTGAGTACACTTCTATAACATTTTATTGTTACTAGAAGTACAATAAAAGTATATTAACTTCATGCTTCTTTGGACTACATTGGAACATTTTAAGTCTGTAAAAAGTATATCATATTAAGCATTGTAAATATATAACAGGTATGCTTGAAGTATATTTACAGTACACTCCCAAGTACAACAAATAATATAAATGTAATACTACAATCCATGCTGGTCCTCAGAGCTTGTACATTACACACAGCCACATGTCACAGTAGTGATACAGTATGCATGCCTAGCACGACTGACATTTACAATCATTGCATTGTTACAGAGATTTCAGATACACATTTCACTTTATTTCATTCTTGTTCCACCTTCCTGCAGTTGATCATTTGAATTAATCACTAATGGTGACCCTTGATTCATTGATTGAACAACTAGTTCCAACTTACCTCTCACCATGATATCAGTGTGAGCCTATATATACCAGAACATATACGTGACCATCATAATGACGGTGGGAACATGGCCATTTTTTGTGTACCACTTTAAAATTTTAAAACTCCTACAATAAACGCAGAATATAACAATGAGTAATATTTTTATGCAAACCAAAGATATTCCTTAGAGGTAAATGGCTTTCTGTTTGAGAAATTTAGCTCCAAGAAGTGCATTGCATGATGGTACATGCATGATGGTGCATGATGGGTAAATGAACTTTGTGTAAGCACACTTTGAATATATTTGGGTGAAGTACAATCATGGTGCACTTAGAAAAAGTGTACTTGCAATATGTTAAAGCGATTTACTTTAAAGCGCACTATAGAAAATCACACTTCGAAGACATTTGGGTGAAGTGCAATCATATTGCACTTTAAAAAAGTACAATTGCAATATGTTATTAAAAAATACACTTTTAGTAAGTTCACTATTAGAACACTATTAGTATATTCCTCTAAATACACTTTAGCCAAACATCTTCGAAGTACACTTGAAGTACGGTTCGCTAAGTGTACTTTCTTTGAGAGCAACTTAATTACATCTAATTTTAAGTACACTTTAAATAAGCATATTTTAAACATACTTTTTCTTAGCACAAAAAAGCACGAGTGCACTTTTAACATGCTAAGTACACTTCAGTCATGCTTTTATTGTACTAAATTGAACCACTTTTTCACCTGGGTGGATTGGAATGTTTCCAGGGTAGTAGCACACCCTCTTTATCCCCATCAACATCATCACCATGCCGATCACCAGGGCTGTAGTACCGAGTCCAGACTCGGACTCGAGACTGTCTGGAGACGTGTTTTTGATGGTCTTGGACTTGTCTCGAACTCGCTACAGGTTAGACTTGGACTTGTCTCGGACTCCCCTACTGGTCTTGTCAAACTAGCTCGTCAAACTAGCTCGGTCGAGTTTCTTTGAAACACTGCCCATCAAAGATTTTTGACATAATGATTCTTGATACTCGAACCACTTTGGACTCAGACTTGACTTGGACCCAAACCTCTTTAGACTCAGACTTGACTTAGACTCGACAAAGCTGGACTTGACTACAGCCCTGCTGATCACCACCTGGTGAAGCAACACCTTTAGTGTTGCATCTAGTCAGGCCAGGAGCAATACAAATATCGTTTCAGGGCTCCGGAGAAATTGGGAAATCCACCCACTTCGTCGGAAACCAATCCATTTTCAGCAGCTCCAACGGCTCTCATAATGACGAGTTCAAGGCAGTGACATGGTTTAAGCAGAGGCATTCTATTGGGACTAAGAAAATGTTTGGTTTAAACTTCGGCAGAGCCTTTTCTGGCCTCGACCAGTAGCGAGCCAAGGGAGGCGGGTTAATCAGGCCGTTTGGGAAACGTCACTTGTTATCTTCTTGGGCAGACCAACATCTTGGTAGGAGATTTGAAAGTCGATGATAATCAGGCAAATTTCTACCGCCAACAGCCTACAATACAGCAAAACAAACTTGATTGATCCAAAAGAAATAGGTAGGTTAACTAGAATTGGACTATCAAGGTGCATGCACAACAATGATGATAGACCTGCAAAACATGTTTCAAAAACTATAGTGCCCATGGCCTCTCACGCAGATATAGATGACCTAGTGTGCATTTGGAATAGGGGTCGACCGATATCGGACTATCCTTAATTTGGAATGATACAAATCGTTTTTATTTTTAAAATGTGGTAGACCCTCTTACAGCAAATGGGAATATTGACAGGCCTATTCGGTCTTTGCTGAAAACATTCAACTACATCATAACAGCATTGCTATGACAATACAGAGTCTTAAGTAAACGTTTACCATTTTGGTGAGAACAAGGTAATAACAGAGACTCTGCGGTAAGGGTTTAAGGCGTGTAAACTCTCTCTTGAGATAAATGGATACATTCCATTCTAAGAACACAGTGGGTGCGCGCACATCACAGTAGGTGCTGGACAACAAGTCGCACTTGAAGAAGGACTTGGGTTCGAAACATTGTGTCATTAAAAAATCTGGGAGCATTAACAGTGTTGCGGAAATTCATCATTCACTATATTCCATTCAGAGGCGCATCTTGCCACCAGGCAAGGCAGGCAGCCGCTTGGGGCCCTGAAGCCCCTAGATAGGGAACAACAGCCCACACTTTACCACAGTAGTGGCGATTTTGGATCAAATGTTCATTATTTTGCATTTTCGCTTGGGGCCCCACATGACCCTAAAATCGCCTCTGATTCCATTCTAAACCTGTGTAAACTCGACTACATCTGCGTACCCACTCCAGGGTATCTCCGGTGCACATCACCACCCGTTCAACTCCACCACCATTGCATCGCATCAACCCTTACAGGCTGCTGGCCAAGCCAAGCCATTACACACCTCACCACACTACAGTAGGTGTGAAGAGGTGCCATCACTCACCCCGAGCAGTGGAACTTAATCCACATCCGCTCCTTTGCGTGTCCTTGTGTGTGTGTGTGCGCTGTGTGTGTGTGTGTGTGTGTGTGTGTGTGTGTGTGTGTGTGTGTCTGTGTCTGTGTGTCTGTGCATGCGTGTGCTCATGTGTGTGTGTGTGTGTATGTGTTGATAGTAATGCTTACAATACGTGTACATGCATTTGTAGTTAGGGCCTGCTAAGTTTACAGTACTTATGAAAGGCATACACATTCCTTTGGGAGACAAGCTGGCTCAGTCAGCAACGTACGTGCTGTCACAGCACAGGAGTACATTTCTCGAAAGCTTAGTTGTTAGCCAGTTAGCAACTTGGGTAGTTGCCAATGGGAAATTGCATTGAAAACAACAAAATAGCTAATGAAGTTAGGAACTATGGTTTCCAGAAATGCACCCCAGATTAGGTGGAACCTAGTTGTGTGTGTGTGTGTGTGTGTGTGTGTGTGTGTGTGTGTGTGTGTGTGTGTGTGTGTGTGTGTGTGTGTGTGTGTGTGTGTGTGTGTGTGTCTGTGTGCGTGCGCGCGCGTGTGTGTGTCTGTGTGCATGTGCGTGCGTGTGTGTGTGTGTGTTTGTGTGTGGGTGTGTGTGTCTGTGTGTGCGTGTGCGTGCGTGCGTGTGTGTATGTGTGTGTGTGTGGGTGTGTGTGTCTGTGCGTGCGTGCGTGTGTGTGTATGTGTGTGTGTGCGTGTGTGTACAGTATGTGTGTGTGTGTGTGTGTGTGTGTGTGTGTGTGTGTGTGTGTGTGTGTGTGTGTGTGTGTGTGTGTGTGTGTGTGTGTGTGTGTGTGTGTGTGTGTGTGTGTGTACGCACATGTATGGCTGCCATTCTCTCTGTGTGCCACATTCTCCTGGGGATTACAGTACAGTACCGCTGAACCTGAACCTACTGAGGGGGATTACAGTACAGTACCGCTGAACCTGAACCTCCTCAGGGCACTAAAAGCCCCCAGTGCTTCCCCGAAGGCTCACTGTCTATCAGTCACACACACACACAGACAGAAAGACACACACATGCGCGGCACACACGCATGCAAACACACACACACACACACACGGAAAGACACACAGAAAGACACACACATGCGCGGCACACCAGCATGCACACGCACACACACACAGACACACACACATACACACACACACACACACACACACACACACACACACACACACACACACACACACACACACACACACACACACACACACACACACACACACTACTTGCAAAAAAAACTGTTCTGTTCACTTTCCAAAGTTCTTAGTGTCTCTTTCGTATATGTCAGGTTTCTTGTCATTCACCAATCACTAACATAGAGATTGCAGCAAAACAGTAGCCTGATGAACCAGACTAAATGTGAGATTGGATGTTTAATTTAGTCTGGCCCCGATGAATGATACATCCGAAGATTGTTGATGAGAACAACCCGTTGTCTTTCAAACCGTACCTGTGCCTATAGACCACCTCTCTGACCAATCAGCGCCATCTTTCATGTTGTTGTGCTTTCCCAGCGTCGCGGGCTTCGTCGCCACTCCCTCGAAAACCCGGCCGCTTTGATTCAAAACAAATTGTGATTGGTTTGCGCTGTGATTGGTTTGCCAGATTCAGGGCAATTTGGCAGTTCACGGCTATGGATGAAAGCTAGACCAGTCGCAGGTTAAAAAAAATTGACCGCCAGGGGGTGGCGCTAGTTTACTAGGCTAGCAAAACAGCATGATATGTGAAACAATTTTCATAACGCCAAGGTCCTGCCATCAGAGGGTTTTAGATGTATTATGTAATAACCAATTCTATTAATTTTCAAAAGAAAAAGCCCACACGTTTAAACCAGCAGCTAACTTACTGTTTACAACATTTTTTTGCTGTGTTTATGTTTTAAGAGCTGATTAACAAATAATCTCCTCATACATGTGATTGATTAAATACAGAGATGGAACTTCATTGTTTGTGCTGCTCTGTGATCAAAAGGACTTACGGAAATAGTTTCTTTCATCTCCCCCCCCCCCCCGCATAAAAAAATTATCACAAGCTTGTATTTAGCCAACAGTTACTGTTAATACTGTTTGTGTTTCTTGTTGTTTGAGGCTTATTGGGAGCTGATTAGCCATTAGTCTGTGTTTGGCATCGTACACAAACAGCTTCAGGATGCAGACATGCTAATGCTAATCTCCGCTTAGGCATTGAGTCATACTTCACAACTTAGCTAGCTAGCAGGAGCGTGGAATTAGGGAACCTTTCACTGAAGCCAGGCAGAAATAAGAACTAAAGAAATAAAGAAATATTTTTTTTCTATTAATGATTGATTCAATTAATGAATTGAAGAGTTCAGGTGCAAAACCCCCTAAGTTGCTTTTCAGAAAATAATCTTAATTCATTTTTATTTAATACAAAGTTATCAAAATTGCATATTTTTGTATTTTATTTATGTAAAATAACTATGTAAATGTATTATCAAGTACATGAATGTAAACCAAACCAACAACGGGGTTCTCTAAAAATATAGAAGTGCAGGTCTTCAGAAATGGAGTTAGGGGGTTTTGCATCTGAACTCTTCTATTGCTCCCAGGCAAACATCTCCCTTGTGGTGGTGATATAAGCTACTGGTACATATTACTGTACTTATTACTGTACTGCACTGGTACATATTACTGTAATACTGTAGACATTCAAAACACTGCTTTATTCTTACATTTCTATTTATTCAGCAGTGTTCATAGTACAGTATACATTCAGACACTGTGATTACACCACCCGAAAATATTAGGTTAGGTTAGGTTAGGTTTCTTTATTAGTCTCCACTAAGGAGAAATTTGCTTTGGAGACAGGGAGGTTGCAGCATCATAAAAAAAACACATAGAACACATAGGACACATGACACCAACACAGTTCTATTTATTCAGCAGCGTTCATAGTACAGTATACATTGAGACACTGTGATTACACCACCAGAAAACATTATGTAAAAGCACACTGTACTAGTCAGTAAAGTGTTGGACCTATGTGTGTGTCTGACTCATGCTGTCTCTGCAGCGTGTGTGTGTGTGTGTGTGTGTGTGTGTGTGTGTGTGTGTGTGTGTGTGTGTGTGTGTGTGTGTGTGTGTGTGCGTGCGTGCGTGCGTGCGTGCGTGCGTGCGTGCGTGCGTGTTGTATACACACCACAGCTGAGTCACCCACCGGCCAGTTGAGGACATAACATAACCTCACTGGCAGGGGAGATTCACTGTGTGTAATTTTTGTGTGTGTGTGTGTGTGTGTGTGTGTGTGTGTGTGTGTGTGTGTGTGTGTGTGTGTGTGTGTGTGTGTGTGTGCGTGTGAGAGAGAGAGAGAGATACAGAGAGAGAGAGAGAGAGAGAGAGAGAGAGAGAGAGAGAGAGAGAGAGAGAGAGAGAGAGAGAGAGAGAGTGCAACAGTTTGAACAGACAGAAGCCAGGGTGCGAGTTGTCTTTAATGATGGGCTATATGCATGGTTCTGTTTAGGCAGTGGGAGTTGTATATGGTGGCTATGGGAGGCAGGGGGCAGCCTGTGATCTTTGGTGCTGCATTGGTCACCCTCTGCATATCTTCCTGTCAGTCTCAGTGTGGCTGGAGTGTCACACTGACACTGCGTAGGTCAGCAGACTCTCAATGATGGAATGGTCAAAGGTCACCAGCAAGCTTGTGTCTAATTGTTCTTTGTTAGCATCCTAAAGTCAGACTCAAACTACACGACCTGATTTTTGGCTGAAAACCCCCCTTACAACAAGCAGTGGAACACTACCCAGCAGGACCATTGCAGTCGATTGTTGTGCGAGATTTCCTCATCATGACCGACATTCTAAAACAGAATTTTTCACAAATCATGCTCATCAGTGTTTGATATTTACAACTCGAAATAGAATGTCCTGCATTGTCTCAGGTGTTTTCGATCAGGGATAAGATTGACAGTTGCGATTCTCATTGTGTGCGCGGCGCAACCTGATGTCAAAATCGGACACAAAATCGGGAGTGGTGCAGTTTGAGCCTGGAGTAAGGAAGTGCAGTCGCTGCTGGAGCTCACAGTGAATATATGTACACAGTATACTGGACCCTGTTCACAAGATCCCATTTTATTAAGTATTTTACTAGTTTATAGTTATAATTTTGCATTTTTGTAAAACAAAGATCATATTGTCTCCAAGTCAAACTATGCAATGCAGAAATTAGTTCAATATTTCAATTCACTTCAGTTTGTAAAGCACATTATTTAAAAATCTCTCTTAATTTAGGAATACTGTAGGCTACCCCTTCGTGTGACAAACTTATAATTTGTACTCAAGTGTACTGTATCTACTGCATGGGAATCTTTTTTTTTAAATTTGTGTTGTTGTTGTTTTCTTTTTGTTAGTGTCAAAGTTAATGTGTCCGAATTAGCCCATAAACATGCACGACTGCAGGGGGAAAATGAATTATGGATGCATGCAGGGCCGTAACCAGACATTTTCAAATACAGGGGTCAAATACTGCGTGCATTTACGGTACACTGTACATTTAGAATACTTTGAACACTTCAGTCAAACTCTTATGTTTGTTTTCATTCATCACTGCCTTGAGGACAAATGGGGGGTGGTGTATTCAGACAGAATTTATCACTGTTGATCATATAGGCCTACAGTATCGATTTTCATCATATACATTTTACATTACTGAAAAAAAAATACAGAGGACATGACCTCTGTGTCCTCAATGGTAGTTACGACCATGGATGCATGGGACCCTGGCGTGTCGGCATAGCTGCTACCAACCTTCACCCATTTACATGTAGTTACGGCATCCAAATGCTTGCACCCGAGACAGACCTCAGTCAGTGTTGCCAGATTGGGTGGTTACCCGCCCAATTGGGCTGCTTGGGATGGCTGTCTGCGGGTAAAAACTGGAAAAAATTACCATTTGGCGTTTTTTTCTGCAGTCTTATGCCCATAGAAATCAATGCAATTTGTTGAAATTGGGCGGAATTTAGCACATTTTGGCGGTTTTTGAAATCCTTTTGGTCGGAATTTGATCAGACACATCTGGCAACACTGACCTCGGTTTGGGGGAACAAATGAATCCGCAGTTTGACAAATTATGCCACAGGCTGTTAAATTCTCTGCCATTGACCTACTCCTCTCCTCCTCCTCCTTCGAGCCGTCTTGTTTGTCCTTGGTAAACATTAATTGCCGTCGCTCTAAATATTGTGAAAGGCTGGACACTTCTTCGCTGGTGGCTAAGCCTTAACACTGCACTTGGTGCAAGCTGATGCAGTTGCATCTGGGAGAGACAGCGAGTGCAAGTGACTCTGGGTCAGGCATGGAGAGAACGAAAGAGAGTCTGTGTGACTGTGTCAGAAACAGAGAGGGAGAGTGTGAGAGAGAGAGACAGAGAGAGGGACAGAGAGAGAGAGAGAGAGAGAGAGAGAGGGAGCCAGAGAGAGAGAGGGAGAGAGAGAGACAGAGAGACAGAGTGAGCGAGAGAGACAGAGATAGAGCGAGAGAGACAGAGACAGGACGAGAGAGCGAGACAGAGTGAGAGAGAGAGAGAGAGAGAGAGAGAGAGAGAGAGAGCACTCACAGGCTATAAGCTCATGATCCTAAGGCATTGTGTCCATGTCTGCGACTGTGTCTGTGACTTAACAGAAGACATTACGTACATGCTGTGTCCTGTCTGCACCTGACCTGTCACAGTGGCTCAGCGACTGGGGGGTCGATTCCCAAGAGGGTGTGTTTGTCTGTGTGTGTGTGTGTGTGTGTGTGTGTGTGTGTGTGTGTGTGTGTGTGTGTGTGTGTGTGTGTGTGTGTGTGTGTGTGTGTGTGTGTGTGTGTGTGTGTGTGTGTGTGTGTGTGTGTGTCTGTGTGTGTGTGTGCGTGGGTGTGTGTATGGAGGGGGGGGGGTTCTGTTGCGTCGTCTGTCTAGCAGCCGTAAATATTGCATAACGGTGTGTGTGTGTGTGTGGGGGGGGGGGGGGGATTAGCCTACTTGGCCTGGCAGGCTATAAATACTGTTGTACAATGTGTACCCACCGCACAGGGCTGGTTGGGATTAAATAAAAGAAAACGGCCCGGGCATTTTGCCACAGTCAGACCATAGCCCTGAGGACTGGCAGCCCAGTCCACTGGGGAAAAGCCCTGCATGCCAGATGACCAGTGCAGCCCTGGGGACAGCACCAGTGGTGTAGTCTACTTTTTTATGGTGGGTATACTGTATATTTGAGATTTTTTTTGAAGTGGGTATACTATATATATTTGTGCCATTCAAAACAATGGATCAATCAATTGTAAGTGGGTATACTGAAATCCCTGAAATTTAGAAGTGGGTATACTCCGTATACCCGCGTTCTACGTAGACTACACCACTGGCATTAACCCTCTAGCTACCAGAATTTTTTTTGAATAGGCCGGAATCCTACCAGGAATTCTAAGGAAAAATTGACATTTTTGTCATATTCTAAACAATGTCAAATAACTTGAAAAGAAATGAAAAGTGTCATTACAAGTTACTTTCATATTAAAGTAGAGAAAACACACTTTCAAATGGTATATCATTTATGGATAATTAATTGTTCAGTATTCCCATAGAGTGCCTTTGATGTGGATTAAATGATAAAAATGTGATAAAATCCGATATTATCTAGGCCTATCTATCTATATATCTATATATTTAGGCCTATCTATCTATCTACCGATCTCTCTATCCATCTATCTATCTATCCTTGGTCTATCCATCCATCCATCCAGGGTCAAAGTTGAACAATGATCATGTGACGACAACAAATGTCGTTCACCCAAAAGTCCTGTTTTCAAGCGGTTTCAAGCGGTATAACTGTAATGGACTACACTAGCTAATAATGTTTGAACTAAACCATGGCAAAGACGTGTACGGATAACCGGAGAAGTGTCCGCGATAGCAGACAGGACATGAATGGAGCTCTAGGAAGTTTCCCCTCCCAATTTGGCACAGGTAAGACGCGCCAGGCATCACCGACTTTGACCGGAATTGAAGTGCTACAAACACCACGTTGGTAGGCTATTATTGGAAGTTAGCATTCAACTCAACGTCTTCGCGCACATTTTTATGAAGGACAACGTGGAGTAGTAACAGTCCTTGACTGCTTTGCCAAAGCTGACACGCAAAATGAGTAACCAATTGTTCCATGCTGCGCTTCCTTCACGATGCGCTGTTACGCAGAGCTGTCGCTGTAAGTTGTTCCAGGAAATAAGATAGTTGGATACCAACATATGGTTTGACTCTGAAAACACACCGAAGACAGTTTACATGTTTAATATGTAGCGTGTAGACATCGGCTGGACTATGTAGGACCATGGCAGAACTCATCACAGTTGAACACCTCTCATAAGCTTAATAAAACAACATGATCTAAAAATAGCCTAAATAGTCATACACATGTGCTGTTGACCATGAAAATAGATCGAAGAGGGTTGGAAGTTTTCATATTTAATGTATATTGGTTGTAGAAACAGAATGGTTGTGTTTGTAGCCATCCAATCTCGGACGGCCGTTATTTGAATTGACGGCAGATTGCCAAATCGCATAAAGCGGCGCATCTCGTAATACAATCTAAAATACTGAAAAATAATATAATATAAACATATAGTTTTTATACTGAAAGTATATCGAGGAGGGTCTGTAATATTGAGCTAAAGTGTTTGAAAGCTGGAAAAACTGCATGATGACGGCCGTTCAGCTGTATTTTCATATGAAAATATTCCGGCCGGCCGCGGCCGTTCTAGTACAGATCCAGCCGGACGTTTACGGCCGTTATGGTAACTAGAGGGTTAAATTTAAAAAAAAAACGGCCCGGGCATTTTGCCATAGTCAGACCATAGACTTGAGGATTGCCAGCCCAGTCCACCGGGAAAAAGCCCTGCATGCCAGATGACCAGTGCAGCCCTGGGGATAGCACAGATTGTGGCGACAACGACAGGCACGTTTATTAAAGGGACACTGTGTGAGATTTTTAGTTGTTTATTTCCAGAATTCATGCTGCCCATTCACTAATGTTAGCTTTTTCATGAATACTTACCACCACCATCAAATTCTAAGTATTCATTATGACTGGAAAAATTGCACTTTTCATACATGAAAAGGGAGATCTTCTCCATGGTCCGCCATTTTGAATTTCCTAAAATAGCCATTTTTAGCTGCAAAAATGACTCTACTTGGAACATACTAGAAAATATTTGTTTATTACTTAGTACACTTTCATGAAAAGGTCAAACTTGGCAATAGGCGACACAGTTTCAGTGAGCAGCATAGTTGCAGTACCTTTTTTGACCATTTCCTGCACAGTGTCCCTTTAAGTAAAGGACTCCAATTCATGAAACAATCCAACCCTACTTGCCCCCCACCCCCACGACTGTTGCAGGATGCAGGGCCGCTGACAGCTTTTGCTGGGTCCAGGACAAAGTCATCTGACAGGGCCCCCAACCCAATACAGAGGCCTACAATGTACTAGGTACCCAATTCTGGGCCCCCTATATCTCCCTGGGCCCGGGACAACACACCCCTTTGTCCTCTCCCCTGTCAGCGGGCCTGGTTGTAGGACGCAGGTTCTCTGATCTGTGGCCAGCCAGAAGTGATCTTTTGTGTAATGCGTAATCTGGTGCGAGTGAGTCTGAATCAAAATCCGACACAAACAAAATATTTGGCAAGGGATTACAGGAAACACGGCGAGCAGCACAGCAGTGCTTGTCACAATGTTGTCGGGTATTTGTTGTGAAATTGGAATCAGTGGAATAAGTATTTAGGCTTTAATACGGAACTGTGGAGCAAAATCTCCCTCTCTCTCTCTCTCTCTCTCTCTCTCTCTCTCTCTCTCTCTCTCTCCCCCCCTGGTCTAACAGTCTGTGTTGGAGTCAACTGAGGTGATGTTCACCTGTCACCCGTCATAGTGTGTGTGTGTGTGTGTGTGTGTGTGTGTGTGTGTGTGTGTGTGTGTGTGTGTGTGTGTGTGTGTGTGTGTGTATGTGTGTGTGTGTGTGTGTAAGTGCGGGCATGCGTGCGTGAGTGTGTGTGTTTTACACCTCCAGTGTTTTCTTCTCGGTGTGTTGTACACATTTACCATATTTTCGTTCATGAAAATAAAAAAATATATATTTTATTTAACACAAACCACTCAAAATATCGGTCATTAGTAGAACTATCACATTACATGTGAACAAAACGTTTATTCAAATACATAGGCCTATTTTAGGACTTAACTCTTAAAGTGATACTGTCCCATTTTTGGAAATAAGTTTATTTTACACCTCTCATTGAGCTAAATGATTGAGTATAACCTTTCTCCTGTACTTTCAACCGTTCTCTGAGTATGACCGAGCAAGTTTTACCTCCAAGCTTGCAGTTAACATGGAGTCCTATAAGACCAGCTGGCGGCTAACTGGTCTCATAGAACTCAATGTTACGTAACTGCTAGCATGGAGGTACAATTTGCACTGCCATACTCAGAGAACAGTTGAAAGTACAGGAGAAATGTAAAACTCAATTATTTAACTCAATGGGAGGTGTAATATGAGCTTATTTCAAAAAATGGGACAGTATCACTTTAACGATGAACAAACCTTTTACGACAAAGCCTGTACTGTGGTCTGAATGTGACCGTTCATTATATCACATTACAGTAGCCTACATGTCAGCGAGAGTTCAAGCTTCAGGGATTGCCAGCTTTCAGACAGTGAGAAGGATTACAACAAATAGAAAGGGAAAGGAGGTGGCAATGGCAGCCAAGAGAAGTGGAAAAAAACCTCACACACCCATTACTTATCCACCCATCACAGTCGTGTGGAAGCGGTTAGGGCGTCAGACTTGTAGCCCAAAGGTTGCCGGTTCGACTCCCGACCTGACAGGTTGGTGGGGGGAGTAATTAACCAGTGCTCTCCCCCATCCTCCCCCATGACTGAGGTACCCTGATTATGGTACCGTCCCACCACACTGCTCCCTAGGAGCGCCATTGGGGGCTGCCCCCTTGCACGGGTGAGGCATAAAGGGAGTTGGAGTTTCCCAGTTGGGTTATGCCAATGCAAACGTAAACACTTTTACATGATAGAAAAAAGTAAGTAGAGAGTATACATAGTATAAAGCAAAAGACCTGTTGGTCAGTCGGACCATTGTCAGTGTGAACATTTTAAATAGAAATAGGCCAAGGGAAGGTTGAGGAAAGTTTGAATGAAAGTGAGCTGCGGTAATCGATAGGGGTGTGCAAAATAATCTTCATATCGATGCATCGCGATACTTACTCTCACGATACAATGCATCGATTCATGACAAGGTATCGTGATACTTATTTTCTCAATATACTGCATGGATTCATGACAATTGATTATTTGATAACAATAAAATTAGATTTGCCACGGGTTATTTTGTTCAGTAGAGAATAGGTAATATTTCTGTTGTGATGTAAGCTCTCTCCCAGATGATAGAATGCTTAAATAGAATGAACTGACTTAAGAAAGCTACACAGCAACTGACAAATAAGCTGTATTTTACACATTTACTGAAGTAAATATCGCAATGCATCACAGTAGTACATGAATCGCAATGCATCGTGATAGAATCGCATCGTGGCATGTGTATCGTGATGCGCATCGAATCGTGAACCCTTTGCCAATACCCAGGGAAGGTTGAGGAAAGTTTGAATGAAAGTGAGCTGCGGTAATCGAGCTATCACTCCACTCCTGTGGCGTTCTAGCTATGCTATAGCAACTGTTCTAGCTATGCTATAGCAACCGTATGGCCTGTGCATCATTCCTACAACTCGAAACTACATATACGTACATATTTTTCCTGTCCTCAGTCGATGCATGCCTTTGCAAATACGACATATATGTATACGACATACAGTATATGTACAGTAATCAACTTATTTACGACATACAGTCTATGTATACAACGTAGGGGTGACTTCAGGTAAATTGGGCCACTTTGGGCCATATATGTATATGTGAAATATGACAAAAAATAACATACAAAATTTCATTTTATGATTACATAGCATAGGCCTAATTAGAAAGTAGCTATTACAATGGCTCATTTCTCCAGCTCTCAAGAGAACACGCAGGGACGTTGTAATGGTTAGGGGGCCTTTGGATCAGAGAGTTGCAGGAGGTCCGAATTTGATCACTAGGAAGAATACATCTTCCTCCATGGTTGAAGAGCCGTTGCGCAAGACTAACCTGGTCCTGACCATCCCATAATACTACCATTTCATTTCGTATTTATGGTCTGGCATTTCTTTGCTCTGAAGCAATTGTAGGAAGCAGGAAGCTTGCATTCAGTTATGGTTTGAAATTATTGGACACCTCTCACCCAATCGCTGGCAGTTACTCAACAACAACATAGCGCAGACCAATGGCTCTGGCGCAGATGTGTACGTCATTGTCACGAGAAAATTCTACTGCTCCAGGCACTCCACAGAGAAGCACGGCCAGACTACAGTACTGGAGCCAATCCTTTGGCGGAAGTACGTAGGATGGCTCGCGAGGCTAGCGCAAGACACCTTTCCCCATATCACTCGAGGGACTATAACCAATACCCGGTAAAAACGGTCAGTCTCATTTTTGAGAAGAATGCAATGTAATGTAGTATTGTACATTACCTCAGCCAAGGAGGTTATGTTTTCAGTCGCGTTGGTTTGTCTCTCTGTTTGTTTGTTTGTCTGTCTGTCTGTCAGCAGGATAACTCAAAAACGAATCAACGGATTTGGACGAAACTTTGTGGAGTTGTTGGTAATGACCCAAGGAGCAAGTGATTAAATTCTGGTGGTGATCCAGCCCACGAACCGGAACCAGGACTTTCTTAAAAAGATTCTTCACCATTGTTAGTATATAAGTCTTGACGTCCCTAGTGACCACAAATTGAACTGCGGGACAGGGTGAATGTTGACATTCCAATTTCTAACTCCACAAATGACGGCAGAAAGACTTGAAATAAAAGTAAGGTGTAACATTATTAGTGGGGTCGTAATAGGCTCAGTCATTTCAAATTGGTGTTAAAGTTTGGTTTTCACTTCTAAGTTGAAGTTTAGGGTCTATAGAACAATTTGAGTTCGAGTGTCAAACACACAGATAACAAAATGGCCTGCGGGGGGCGCTCTAAAATATATAAACTGCTATAACTTTTGATTAGTTAAACCAAATTTAACATATAAGGTATGTATGGATTCAGCATGAAGAGGAGAAACCAGTGGGCTGAATAGTTGGTTACTGGATTAAAGACACACTATGTAATAAACACACTTTTAGCCCATGGACAGCTAAATCCGGGCTTTTTTAAGATAAAGGGTGGAAATGCCCTCAAAGTTGCAATGAAACATAATTTATTGTTACAAGTTATTGTAAATAAAGCCTGGGTTATCACTTAACTTGATTTGTTCAGAATATCCCTGAAGCACACAGATACTTAGGATACCTATACACAAATATGGCTGCATAAAGCATATGTGATATTTAGCACCCAACTTGCAACTTTGACTTTATGAATTTAGGATCATGAGTACCAGCTTTTTTTAAAACAAGCCATCATTTTATTCACAACTTAAACACTTTATATCTGGAAGAAAGTAAATCAATAATAATAATAATAATAATAATAATAATAATAATGATGAAAAATACTATGGGGAACATCATTTTTTCCTGCATTCAAAAAGCAAACAGAAGACCATAGGGCTAACATTTATTCCAATAATCCACTCTACAATAACTATGACAGAGAACAGATGCAAAAACAGTCAGTGATCAGTCTTAGAAATTGCATATGCTGCACTTGCACAGACGTGTGCACTTTAACTCTGCCTTCATGCACTTGCACCGAGATCTGGCAGGTCTATTTGTACAAGTACTAGTACAGCTGCACTTCACCTCTAGTTGGAATACATCTTTGGCAACTGCATCTTTGGTAGTGTAGTCCAAATCTGGGAACTGTTCATTTGTTACCAGATTGGCAGGCATTTCTGGCAACTACGCTGGTTTTCATTCCTGTCAACTACGCTGGTAACAAATGGACAGTTCCCAGAGCAGATGATTGTGTCTACCATGTATGAAATAGTTCTATAGTATTATTTAGTATGCTTGCCAAAGGCCTCTGCTTGCCCCCAGCAAGCATACTAATTGTTCTCCAACATTTTATTTAGTATGCTTGCGGGAAAGCATACTAATTGTTCATCAACAGTTTATTATTATTATACATTTTTCCATTCACCTCGGCATATGGGAATCACCATTCATTAGTACGATGGCTTTGAATCGTTGCAGCGTTCGAGATAGACAGGGTTCGAGTGCCAAAATGAACGGCTCGAAAAGGGCTCAGGGTGGTGTATTTTTCGCTGGCCTACCCCCTTTCATTCGTTGACCAGACTTGTTTTTCCTCAGTTTTCTCTCTGTTTTCCCCCTCATTGAAATGAATGGTAGAATGGTCAAGATGATGATGTCACAAACTGTGGCAGTTAGAGTGAGAGGTGACCTGTTCGGGGGTTACCTATCAACTAGGTAAAGGCATTGTCAGAGAGGTCTTGGCTCTGAATACAAACTGTGTAAAGATCATAAGCCAACTCTTAAAAATGTTTCAAAGAGAGCAGTTTTAAAATCCCTATGATGTGACCCCATTCACTTGTGAACAGCTCAGCGCATAGGCCTGAATATGTCCATTTTTTGACTGAACCATTTGGCCTAGAAAAGTGATCTCAGCTTTGACATGAAGAGCAGGGTTGTGCCATTTGTGTATCAATATCATCTGACAACTTGCAAAACTTTTGGAGATATGACAGAGTAAAAATAAGACTGCACATATTACTCAGCTATTGACTACCAAACTGTCACCGTTAGAATCTTCATTCATACACACACACACACACACACACACACACACACACACACACACACACACACACACACACACACACACACACACACACACACACACACACACACACACACACACACACACACACACACACACACACACACACACACACACACACACACACACACACACACACAGCCTTGTAGAACTTTAGACCTCTGCTGTCACCTGGGCAACCGTGGCCTAATATGCTGCTGTGGCCACTCTATACAGTAAGTGGCAGTGGCCTACTGGGTAGGGTGTTGGTCTGTCAGAGGGTTGCAGGTTCGAAACTCACCCTTACCTCTCCCTACCCACCCATTGCTGAAAGGCACCTAAAGCATCTCCATACATGCACACACACACACACACACACACACACACACACACACACACACACACACACACACACACACACACACACACACACACACACACACACACACACACACACACCTCTCTCTCTCGCACAGAGACACACACACACACACACACACACACACACACACACACACACACACACACACACACACACACACACACACACACACACCTCTATTTCTTTCCCTCGTGTTTTTGTGTGTGTATACAACAGCTCTGTGTGTGTGCATAAGCCACAAGCATACTAATAGCATTGTCTCTCCGGAAATGCAGTGCTATTATTATTATTATTATTATTATTATTATTATTATTATTATTATTATTATTATTGATTTATTTTCTTCCAGATATAATTATTTATGTGTGAATAGAATATGGCTTGATTGAAACAAGTTGATACTCATGATCCTAAATTCATAAACTCAAAGTTGCAAGTTGGGTCCTAAATATCACATAGGCTTTATGCAGCCATATTTGCGTATAGGTATCCTGGGTATCTTTGTGCTTCAAGGATATTTGAACAAATCAAGTTGAATGATATCCCAGGCTTTATTTACAATAACTTGTTACAATAAATTATGTTTCATTGCAACTTTGATTTCCACCCTTTATCTTAAAAAAAAACCCTGAATTTTGCTGTCCATGGGCTAAAAGTGTGTTTATGACATAGTGTGTCTTTAATCCAGTAACCAAATACTTAGCTCACCAGCTCCTCCTCTTAATGCTGAATCCATGCATACCTCATATGTTAAATTTGGTTAAACTAATAAAAAGTTATAGCAGTTTATATATTTTAGAGCGCCCCCCGCGGGCCATTTTGTTATCTGTGTGTTTGACACTCGGACCCAAATTGATCTATAGACCCTAAACTTCAACTTGGAAGTGAAAACCAAACTTTAACACCAATTTGAAATGACTGAGAAAAATTGCACAGGCCTACGACCCCACTATATCAGATGTTCCATCAAACAGCTTCCTTGGCGGAGGTCTGCACTCTCAGAATACATTTCTAGTTTGTCATAATAGTCATGGCTGGGCAGTCATGGGTGAGAGGAGGCAGTCATGGGTGAGCGGTTAGGGCGTCAGACTTGCATCCCAGAGGTTGTCGGTTCGACTCCCGACCCGACAGGTTGGTGGGGGGAGTAATCAACCAGTGCTCTCCCCCATCCTCCTCCATGACTGAGGTACCCTGAGCATGGTACCGTCCCACCGCACTGCTCCCCATGGGGCGCCACTGAGGGCTGCCCCCTTGCACGGGTGAGGCGTAAATGCAATTTCGTTGTGTGCAGTGTGCAGAGTTCACTTGTGTGCTGTGGAGTGCTGTGTCACAATGACAATGGGAGTTGGAGTTTCCCAATGGGCTTTCACTTTTTTTTTCACTTCATAATATGTGGCATGTTTCTGCGAGCTAACTGATGAAGGCTTCCGTTGCTTTGCCACACAGCAGGGTGTGGTGTCCTTATCACCATGGCGCCACACCGACTGTCATAACAAGCCACGCAAGCAACTAAACAAGCTCCACAGTGGTCGTCGACCGTTGTCACATTCGGTCACTACGGCAATCTTTTGACAGTTGTGACCAATGACGTCTATGGTTGTGACTGACTAGCTGACCTTTGTGTGGTGATGTGAACAGGGGATCAAAGAAAGACGACAGATACTGTATGAATCACTGCACAGAGACAGGCACGAGGGGTCTCAGCCTCTGGCTAAATGCAGCATCATTGTCCCCCTCTACAGAAAAAGAGATTCCATTGGACTTCCACTAAGACTAGACCTGAGAGATGAGGGATGTTTTCCTATCATTACCTCCACCAAGGAGGTTATGTTTTCGGTTGCGTTGGTTCGTCTGTCTGTCTGTTTGTTTGTTTGTTTGTTTGTTTGTTTGTCTGTTTGTCAGCAGGATAACTCAAAAAGATTTGGATGAAATTTTGTACAGTTGTTGGAAATGACCAAAGGAACAAGTGATGAAATTTTGATGGTAATCCGGATCACCAACCGGAACTAGGATTTTCAAAAAAGATTCTTCAGCATTGCTAGCCTAGAAATGTAGACACCCCTAGTGACCGCAAATTGAATATGAGGGACAGAGAAAATTTTGACATTCCAGTTTCTAACTCTACAAAAAGAAGGCAGAAAAACGTACGTAAAATAGAAATAGGGTGTAACATAGTCACATGTTCTATCAAACTGATTCCTTGGCGGCGGTCTGCACTCTCTGTGTGCATTTCTAGTTATAGTATGTTGTTTGAGAGCTACGTAAAAATCTTCTTCTTATTTCTGCAGCATCGAAATAAGTATTTGGTTTGTTTTTCACCGGGAACTTCACAAACATGTCTGGGACTGTCGCAAAGATACATATAAATGTAGACAAAGGTGCTGTTTCCATTTAGCCAGATATTTTTAAATGTGGGTATTTTTTTCTCCTGTTTAGGTGGAAACACAACAGGTGGATAAAAAAAACCTCCATTGTAACATGTGCGTTTTAGCCCCCTGAATGGGATATTTTTATAGCCGGATTTTTTATATGTGGATTTCAAAACTCTGACTGTCATCTGGACTTAGATACAGGTTACCCTGTTTTAGAACTAATAGAGGGTTAACATCCTTTGTGCCTGGAAGCATCCAACTGTTGAATAAGTTAAGTGCAGACAGAGTTAATATAATAACTTAAATATACTGAATGTATATAGGATTTTAATTTTAATTTAATTATTTCTATTCTACCAGGACTTTTTATTTTTATTTTGAATAGGCCTACTACTTGTCCTTGTATAATGTCGTAATTGTCTATATGTTCAAGTGTTCCCAAAACGCAAAACAAATTCCCCCTGGGGAAATAAAGGTATATTCATTATTCATTCATTCACATTCCTTCATATTCATTCATTCATACGTGGAGACGGAAGGCTGATGCGTTTTCAAAAATAGCAGGCTACGTGGAAACAGCTTCTTAACTTGTACAGAGAAGAGCTTAGCTCAAACCAGGGCTGAGATACAGTACACTAATTATGGTAAGGGTGCTATAGGAAACACAGTGACCCCTGTCATGCCAAGGCTGGCTTTAGCAAAGTGATGTGCTAGAATCTACAACTGAGAAACCCAGTTGAAACAGACCATGCTAAAGCATCTGTGAGCATTTCAACCCTCTTTCCCGCCATGGTTCTCTTTAGTTGTGTGCAAGATATTACTACGTCAAGTAATTATGATATAGTGCTAGGGCTGCTCGATAATGAGAAAAATCATCAAACTAAATATTATTTCAAATCAATATTATGAAATTTGATATTGTTTGACAACAATATTGTTATCATAATATTAATTCGATATATGCTACAGCCCTATATAGTGCACTCAATTGGAGTGTAAATTATCCTTTTACAATCATGGCTAACCTACTGTCTATTTCTGGAAATTACCATTTTCCACCTTCCCTTGAGTTAAATAATTGAATCTTACCTTTCACCTCTACTTTCAGCTGTACTCTGAGTCTGGCAAAAGCAATTTTTACCTCCTAAGTAGCATATACTTTGTATGTATAAACGGCCATCGGGGTACTTTGTTCATGAATGAGCGGTGCGCCCCTTTTTGGGGGAAAACAAACCGAATGGCTCTTGAGATTTTAGCTTTTTAAATACAAATGTGGGTATGTTACAGCTGAATGAACACAATTAGCCTTGATCTCATTAGCCGCGCTTCAGCGGCCCGGGGCCGCCCGGGGCTCAGGAGAGTGGCCGGCTCGGAGCTGCCGGCCCCGGGCCATTTTTTGCCTGATCGGACTCATAGCCGACCCCAGGCACATTCAGGTACACGCCTTGTTTGTGAAACGTCAGTCGGGCACAGCCCACGTTCCGTCACAACTTGCTCAACCTCTCCGCGTGGCAGAGGAAGGGGAAAATGCCGACGCTGGAGCTGTCGTAAGACGTGCATTGGAACAGTGGTTCGCTGAACAGCAGTAGCCTAAAGCTTAGCTGCTAGGAAACAGCAGATTGATGGGCAACACAAATATGAACGTCCTCTTCGTTAGCGACAGGTGTTTTTCTGACCCTTATGTGTGTTTGATGTTGCCTATGTTGGCGTGCTTAGCCACCGTTATGACCTTTGTGCCTACAAATAAAGGAACGAATGTATCGAAGACACGTCTCTGTCCTTTCTATCCGAACATGTGGTTTTGATAGTTGTCTGCTGGGTAGACAAATGTCTTCCCAAATAGCCTACAGCAGGCATAACCTCCCAGTAGGATGATGGGAATACAGGTTATTTATTTCATGTCCACTTTGTCCAGCACATGAAGCCTTTTTTAAATAAGCTGTGATGCAAACAAGTAATCTCAAACGTATGCACAAGCGCGCACAACGACATACCCCTGCCTTATGGTGTATTCACCATCACCAGTGAAACTGTAGGTCTAATGCATTAGGCCTACTGATTTCGTGTTAGACAGTCTTTTCAAAATAATCCATTACACTACAAATAGGCCTATTACTATATTTCAAATGTAAGACACGTAGGCCTAAGGCAAATACAGCAAGCATAGCCTCCCAGTGTCCCCCAATGTCAGACACCTAGCTGCTGTGAATAGGTGTTGTCATCATGCCCAGTTAATCCCCCCAATCGCGCACAGAAAGCATGAGCCCCGGACATAGCGAGACATGAATGTGCAGGTAATTGAATAAGTTACCATGTGAAAGGAGACCAAATCCGGAGACATAGCACCTTCATCAGTTGCTATAGAAAATTATGAGCCCCGGACATAGCGACACACCCCCTCGTTGCGGCGTGCCACCTGTCTATTCATGGTGAATGTGCAGGTAATTGAATAAGTTACCATGTGAAAAGAGACCAAATCCCGGAGACATAGCACCTTCATCAGTACCTATAGAAAATTATGAGCCAGGGGAATAGCGGACTATTTATTAAAAGTAGCCACGGAAGTAGCGTAGCCTACAAGTCGTTCAATCTGCATAACATCGGTGTGTGTCCTGCAGGGAATTCTAAGTGCGCGCACTATGGCACATGTCTGCAAAACGTATGCCTATGGTTTAGTATGTCTGCAAAACATGAGACACTAGGGCAGCAGTGAGGATGATTTTAAATAGGCCTAAGTCAATAACAGCTGTGCTTTACTGTGTAATAATGTGGCTGCATGGGGGACTTATCGCTAAATTCTGGGCAAATTATGGTTAAGCATTAGTTTGGGGTGTTTGGCTTCTTATGGCATTAATTTCATAAGATGCAACTTTGGCACTTCTGTTTGTGTTTTTAAAGTTATTTAGCCAACATAACTTTTTTGTTGTTATCAGGGCATCATAAAAAGGGAACTTCTTTGGCGCCCCACACCACTGCGACCGTTGTGTATTTTGGCCGCTTTGTAGGACGCCGCAGTTTCTTTAGCTTCTCACGGACTTGTCGTGTTCGGAACACACCGACCTTGGCCATCTCTGAAGAAATGAACTTCATCACGTCTTCGTTTCTGCACACCACATCGATTTTCCTCTGGACTGAGTCTTCCAGATGGTGAGGAGCGTCTTCACGTCCTCCACAGACCAGATCACGCGCTCAGCAGCCATCTTCTTCTTTCTTCGTTCTTGTAGTGTATAAAAAATGAAATACTGTATGCTTCAGTCTCAACATCTGCCCTTTATTTGGTCTCAGACACTAACCCCTCCCCGACCCCTCCCTGACCTCTGCCCGAGGTTGACCCCGCCTCCGAGCCTCGGCGGTGCTTGATGGCCCATCGAATTCGACGGGCCAGGAAAAGCGGCCCAACCTGGCCCGGCGGCCATCTTTAGCACCTAGCCCCCTTTTGATGAGATCACCGTCAGCCCCCTTTTGTCCGGGCCAGCCCGGGGCTGGCCCTGCAATGAGACTAAGGCTCTAATACAAGATGAGGGCCTTGGGGTTTAAATGGTCCGTGTACTTTTTCGTTCATTCATTTTTCTATTTTGGAATGAAAAATGAAAATCAAAAAAGTTCCCACTCAAGAGTTGTGGGGTTTTTTTCATTCTTCTACTTTACTTTTATGTCCCTGGCTGGATTTCTGGAGCGTCTTTTCTATGCCCCATGGTCGCTATAGAGGAATACCTAGGCCTTCACTGGTGCGAGTCAGGCGACAAATAGCCTATCCTTCCGGGTAAGTCAAATTAATTTCAATAAATGAATAAACAAAAAATTACGAATTGAAAATCGATCAAAAATATTGTACATTTTTCAAATACTATTTTCATATGAGGCAACACATCCTGAAAACCAAATACAGCCATTTCTGCTTGCACTGCTTTAAACAAAACAAGAAGTTGGACCCTTTTTTGAATTTCATCATTCATTCCAAAACAGAATAATGAATGAACGAAAAAGTACACGGACCTTAAATGCAATCATGTTTCATGTTCTGTTTGTACATCAGAGGCTGAGATATTTAGGTTTTTATAGGCTGAGGGCAACTCTCCCAACAAGGGCTTAGGCATTCAGCAGGCGTTTTTTGCAGGTGCTTTAGGCATCAATGGGTTAAAGAGCTTACTTCCAGAAATGGGTTGACATTGCTTTAAGTATACTGCTGAACCGTGCGGGAACACCTCCGTCACATACACTGCTGGGTTCTTTAGCCCCAGTAACCCAGTCATGCTAGTCTCTTGTTGACACTAGGTTAGGAGGACACCTGTTCGAGGAACACTGTACCTCCCAGTGGCCTATGCAACCCGAGATTCTAGAGTATTATAGAGATATGCCATTGCCAACTTAATAGGTTTCTATGGGCACCTAATGTGACCAGGTTCCGGTCTGCCTAAAGGAGCGTGTCATAATACTCCTAGAATGAATAGAACAGTCCTTAGGTCTGCTTAAAGGGGGATTTGCCCCCCCCTTGCGACTGTAGAACCCGGAAACAATGGACCAACAGAACCTCTCTCTTATCTACTCTCTCTGATGCAACTATGCAACTGTGTGTTTAGCAATAAAGGAACACTCCATCTTATTTCAGGAAATTGTTTATCTGTAGTGAAGCCCTGGTAAAATATGAGACTATTTTATAGTGGGATTTTATTTTTTTGTCTCTCTGTGTTTGCAATGTCCACTTTGACAGTATAGCCATATTTAACATAATGTAGCAGTAGAAGCCTATGGTACGAAATAAACCATGTGAAATAGCCTACTTAATACTGGAAATATGTGAAAATTGAGAAATTTAAACCCTTGTTATTTCAGTCTCTTGGGGGGAGGGGGGTACAGTTGTTATGCACTCAACAGTGTGTTATGTGTGATATACTCACAGCAACATTAGCATCAAGTAAATTAAAATTTCAAATTTTCCCTCATGATGTATTCAGCCCTCAGTTAGACCTTGTCTCACGCCGTTAGCGTCTAGTGACTGTAAAATCTAGTGTACACACGCTGATCTGTTTTGGGCTTGTTTCAAAACACAGCCTAAATTTAGGGCTTTTTTTCGCCTTCAGCGGTGCCTTCTACATTTGAAATTAAACTGGGACCAAATAGTTTTTGGACGGTTTCGTGCGTATGTCACCGTGAATTACTCTTAAGCCCAAAATATATTGCTCCGAGCGAGCCAACTAAATCAAACAGTTGTTATACAAATAAAATAAGCCTTAATTTCCTGTGATGTTTTCATCAGAGGCTTATCATACTGGCACGAAAGCATCTGG
The DNA here is from genome assembly GCF_034702125.1 of Engraulis encrasicolus. Taxonomy (NCBI): domain Eukaryota; kingdom Metazoa; phylum Chordata; class Actinopteri; order Clupeiformes; family Engraulidae; genus Engraulis; species Engraulis encrasicolus. Next base: position 11,643,778 of record NC_085857.1, on the reverse strand, counting down.
ACAAAAAGTTTTAAGTCTCATACCACTGTGCGTGACTACAGTATGTCTCTGCTGTAACAGCAGTATGACCAGAGAGAGTAGAGAGAGAGAGGTTCCATTGGCCCATTGTTTCCGGGTTCTATTATGGGCCCCCTTAGGCAGACCTAGGCAGACCTAAGGACTGTTCTATTCATTGTAGGAGCATTATGACACGCCCCTTTAGGCAGACCGGAACCTGGTCGCGTAAGGTGCCCATAGAAACCTATTATGTTGGCATATCTCTATACTTAAAGAATCTCTGGTATGACCACATGAATACAATTTTATTAATAACTGCGGCCCAACTGGACATCAGCTGGTATTGAAACTTGCGTAGTTTAGTTCAAGGTTATGTCTGTGAATTGAGACCAACACAAAAAAGAGAAAACCTCCGTACATGTTTTCCATTTTCCAAACATGCAGTGTTAACATCTTTAACATCTAGTGTGTATTTGATCCAACGGCACTCTAAGTGTAGAATTAACACTGCATGATTGAATGAATGAATGAATGATTTTATTTGACATCTTCAGTTCATATAAATAAAATAAATACATGATTGAGTTTCATATAAACTTAAATAAAAAAAAACTGAGAGTCAGGATAGCACAATAAAGCCCGAAAGCTTATTTCCATTGTGGTCCCAGTAAAAGCATTGCTTTTACTGTTAGGTTAGGTTAGGTTAGGTTAGGTTAGGTTAGGTTAGGTTAGGTTAGGTCCAGTGGTGTAGTCTGCATAGAACGCAGGTATACGGAGTATACCCACTTCAAAATGTCATGAATTTCAGTATACCCACTTAAAATTGATTGATCCATTCTTTAGAATAGCACTAATATATACAGTATACCCACTTCAAAAAATGCTCAAATATACAGTATACCCACCATAGAAAAGTAGACTACACCACTGGTTAGGTCAGGTTTCTTTATTAGTCTCCACCTAGGAGAAATTTGTGTCGGAGACAGGGAGCTTGCAGCACCATAAGCACCATAAGACACATTACACGCTGTGTAACGCTCTTGTAGCTGGACGCAAGTTGGTATTGAACCTTGGTTCACATCAAATAGATTTTGGTACATTTAGTCCAAAATACAAATACCACCTTCCCTGTGTAAAATCTTGCTGTGTGTGTGTGTGTGTGTGTGTGTGTGTGCGTGCGTGCGTGCGTGCGTGTGTGTGTGTGTGCGTGCGTGCGTGCGTGCGTGCGTGCGTGCGTGCGTGTGTGCGTGCCTGCCTGTGTGCGTGCGTGCGTGCATGTGTTTGTGCTTTCTGTATTCTGCACTCATCCTCAATATTTTGCCATTAAAAAAAACAATTAAAAAAAAACAAACAGGAAGAGAGTATTGGCGGGACAGGACCCGCAAGCCTGGCTTGTCCTCATGTGCCAGCAGCAGTCAGCAGAGACGCGTCCTCATAAACCTCATTACACGCACTCGTAATCCAAACACACACACACACACACACACACACACACACACACACACACACACACACACACTCACCCACACACACACACAGACCGCCAGGCTGTCTGAGAGTCAGTCGGGAGGTTATGTAATCCTGGCGGGATATTCTGTGTCTGCCTCCGACTATGTTCAGAACAGAACAGACCAGCACAGCAGAGAACAGAACAGAGTGGCTGGCCTGGCCGCCACCCTCCCACCGTACCTCCCTCCCTCCCTCTCTGCCTCCGTGTCTGCCTGGCCTCCTCCCTGCCTGCCTGCCTGCCAGCATCCCTGCTAACCTGCGTCCCTGTCTGCCCTCTTCCCTCCCTGCCTCCCTATCTGCCTGCCAGCATCCCTACCTGCGTCCTTGCATACCCTCCTCGTCTGCCATCCTCCCTGCCTGCCTCCATGTCTGCCTGCCTGCATCCATGTCTGCCTGCCCTCCTCCCTATCTGCCTGCCTGCCTCCGTGTCTGCCTGCTCTCCTCCCTATCTGCCTGCCTGCCTCCATGTCTGCCTGCTCTCCTCCCTATCTGCCTGCCTGCCTCCATGTCTGCCTGCTCTCCTCCCTATCTGCCTGCCTGCCTCCATGTCTGCCTGCCTCCATGTCTGCCTGCCTGCCTGCCTGCCTGTCTGCATCCTCTCTTCCTCCCTGCTTGTCTGCCTGTCTGCCTGCTTGCCATCCTCCCTGTCTTTCCTCCTCCCTGCCTGCTTGCCATCCTCCCTGTCTTTCCTCCTCCCTGCCTGTCCTCCTCCCTGCTTGTCTGCCTGTCTGCCAGCATACCATCCTCCCTGTCTTTCCTCCTCCCTGTCTTTCCTCCTCCCTGCTTGTCTGCCTGTCTGCCAGAATCCCTACCTACACAGTCCCTGTCTGCCATCCTCCCTGCCTGTTTGTCTGTCTGCCTGCCCTCCTCCATGTCTGCCTGCCCTCCCCCCTGTCTGCCTGCCTGCTTCCCACCCTCCCTGCCATCCTCCCTCCCTGTCTGTCTGCTTCCATCCTCCCTGCCTACCAGCTCCCCCCCCCGCCTGCCTGCCTGACTCCCATCATCTCTCCATCCCTGCCTACCTCTCTGCCTGCCTGCCTACCTCTCTGCCTGCCTGCCTACCTCTCTGCCTGCCTGCCTCCCTGCCTGCCTGCCTGCCTCCCTGCCTGACTCTCTCCCTGTTTGTCTGCTTCCATCCTCCCTGCCTGCCTGCCTGCCTGCCTACCCTCCTGTCTCCCTGCCTGCCTCCCTCCCTGCCTGCCTCCCTCCCTGCCTGCCTGCCTGCCTGCCCTCCTGTCTCCCTGCCTGCCTCCCTCCCTGCCTGCCTGCCTCCCTCCCTGCCTGCCTGCCTGCCCTCCTGTCTCCCCTCTTCCATGTCTGCCTGCCTGCATCCCTGCGTCCCACCCTGTCTGCCTGCATCCATGTCTGCCTGTCTGCCTGCCTGCCCTCCATCCCAGTCTGACTCCCTGCCTCCCTCCCTGCCTGCTTCCATCCTATCCCCTTTGGCTGATGGGGTGGGATGTTAGGACACGTACACACAGAGAGAAACACGTAGTGTACGTCAAAAAACAGGAGCACAAAGCAAACAAACACCAACCAGCAAATTTAGTGAACGTACACGCAGCTATGCAGTCACGAACACACGTAAGGCACACCTTTGCATGCACACACAATTGACCTCTTTAGACACATGCACACACACACACACACACTCACACTCACAGTCAAACACACACACACACACACACACACACACACACACACACACACACACACACACACACACACACACACACACACACACACACACACACACACAGAAGTGTACCCAGTGACCTGACACAGATCACACACACACACACACACACACACACACACACACACACACACACACACACACACACACACACACACACACACACACACACACACACACACACACACAAACACACACACACACACACACTGCAAACAAACAGCATTAGGCATCCGATAAACCTGCCGTGTTTGGACAACAGCTTGGTGGGGAAACAACAACAAACGAGTCTCTCTCTCTCTCTCTCTCTCTCTCTCTCTCTCTCTCTCTCTCTCTCTCTCTCTCTCTCTCTCTCTCTCTCTCTCAGTCAGTCCAATGACTCAGCCCTGTCCAATGTGTGCAAGGAGAGTAATTTCAGGGTAGGTTATATTGTATGTGAACAGTCCCTCCAGATCCTGTTTAATTACTCTTCCTGTGAAATATTACATTACATTACATTACATTACATTACATTACATTACACTTAGCTGACACTTGCATCCAAAGCGACTTACACTTATTTAGGTTCAGGGTATTGGTTACAGTCCCTGGAGCAATGTAGAGGTAGGTGCCTTGCTTCAGGGCACCTCAGCCATGGATGAAAGTGCTGGTAAGGGTGGGATTTGAACCTGCAACCCTCTGATCTAAAGGACAGCCCTCTAACCACTGAGCCATGGCTGCAACAGCTTTGTGAATATCTAGAAATTGGACAATTATAATGCATTATGAAAAAGTGAATAGATTATGGACTCACATTTGCGGTATGGTTGTTATACAAGACCATGCTTAATCTGTGCATTGTGTTGAAACTTGTTCTGTGTATGTGTCTGTATTTGTGTCTGTAATATGGATCCTGCTGGGTGTATCAATATTGTGTCAATACTGTGCCCACCAGCGTGTGTTTCTGTGCTTCCCCCTGTATATGCGTTCATGCATATTACAGTGAAAATGTTGCATAAGCAGGCCTATACACATTGGCAAACCAGTGAGGCTGCGCTCCTGCCGGGTGTCTGTCTGACTCTGAGCAGTAATCTATACTTCTTTGGATGGTAGCCACCAGACATCAATATTGGCCATTACAAGTGGTTATGATACGGATACGCTGGTGACACGTGTCCAGTGGTGTAGTCTACTTTTTTGTGGTGGGTATACTGTATATTTGTGCTATTCTAAAAATTGAATCAATCAACTTTAGGAAGGTATACCGAAGTCCCTGACATTATCAAGTGGGTATACTGTGTATACCTGCGTTGTACGTAGACTACACCACTGCATGTGTCTGAAATAATCAGTGAGGGAGACCGAGAGAAAACTAAGTTTAGTGTTCCATTACGACAGCTCAAACGTCTATAGATGGTGATGATGACAAATCAAGTTGACCGAGACGTACTAATGTCTGTGAAGAGCTGAATCGAACCTGGGTCGCCGGCGTAGCAATGCAGTGCCCTACCGTTAGGCCAAACGAAATATTTTGAATGTGTCACCAAAAGCAAAAAGCTTTAGAGCTCAACCCAAACGGTTATTAGTCATGTAAGCGTAATGTCCACTTAACATGTAAGCGTAATGTGCACTCAAAAGCAATGTCAAGTATGCTTAAGGATGTGTAATGTGTACACTGACACAAATAAATTGAAAAAAGATCAAATTAGTAAGTGGTTCCAATTTCAGCCTGGTACTGTACGCTTATGGGGGCGTTAACCAGACACATTCATCACACACATTTGTTTCCACTTTGCATGGCATTATCATGTATTGACACTGTTAATGCACTATATTTTGGCAGCTTATAGAGTTTGATACTAAACCTGTTGGACTTTTAATCAATTCTGTCTGAGTCAATACGTTCCTGGCAGTCACTGGCCTACGTGGAATTGGGTGTTACCATGCCCCATCAACAAGCACAACAAAAATAACAGCACCAACAAAAACAACAACAACAGTCTGCTGATGACGATATGGCAGGGATTGACATAACCTGTGGGGTGATTCAACAGCATGGTGAAGTGATGAACCTCAACGTCAACCTACAGAAAGAGGTCAATGGCTTCATAGACTGCAGGGGTCAATTATGCCTCTTTTCCACGGCTGGTTTTCTGGCAGGCCTACAGCCCGACACGACGCGACTCGGCCGCCACTTTTTGCTTTACGATTGAGCTGTGTCGTGCCTATTCGAAAAGTAAAAAGTGGCAGCTGAGTTGCACTTTGTCGAGCTGTAGGCCTACCAGAAAAAATAAGCATTCGTGAAAAAGACATTTCTAGGCTGTTTTATTAGCTGATTTACGGTAGGGACACATAGGAGGCGAAGCAAGCGAAGTGAAGAGAGGCGAAATCCAACCGTCATCAGGTCGTCGCGGCGAATCAAATGGAATGGAACAGCAGGCGAATTCGCTCCTCATTTGCATGACATTAAACTTTCTTTAAGAATTTCGCTTCGCTTCGCTCCTGTTCGCTTGCTTTCGCTTGCCATCGCTTGCCTTCGTCTCTCTCATAGGAATGAATGGCAAAGTTCGCAAATTCGCGTGTATGTGTCCCTACCGTTACCACTTGCAGTAAACCAGGTCAAGGTAACCAGGTGGTCAATGTAAATCAGCTATTAGACAGCCTTGAGTCCTCGTTTACGTAAATGGAATGTTACCCGCACGCTATCAACAAGATGACCACTTTCTGCAGGCAGTCATGGGTGGGCGGTTAGGGCGTCAGACTTGCATCCCAGAGGTTGCCGGTTCGACTCCCGACCCGCCAGGTTGGTGGGGGGAGTAATCAACCAGTGCTCTCCCCCATCCTCCTCCATGACTGATGTACCCTGAGCATGGTACCGTCCCACCGCACTGCTCCCCATGGGGCGCCACTGAGGGCTGCCCCCTTGCACGGGTGAGGCATAAATGCAATTTTGTTGTGTGCAGTGTGCAGAGTTCACTTGTGTGCAGTGGAGTGCTGTGTCACAATGACAATGGGAGTTGGAGTTTCCCAATGGGCTTTCTTTTCTTTCAACATGTTGTTGGAATATCCCACATATCCAAGTAGCCTCTTGGTGCAGATGGGCCAGCCACTGGGCCCATTCACTCTTAAAGTGATACTGTGCCATTTTTGAAAATAAGCTCACTGTACACCTCTCCATGAGTTAAACGATTGAGTTGTCCCTTTCTCCTGTACTTTTAATCATTTACCGAGTATGGCAGCTGGCGGTTAGCTGGTCACATAGGATTCAATGTTAATTGCTACAGTAGCATGGAGGTAAAATTAGCACTGCCATACTCAGAAAACGTCTGGAAAGGGAAAACTCTATCGTTTAACTCAAGCGGAGGTGTAATATCAGCTTATTTCCAAAAATGGCACAGTGTCACTTTAACATAAGCCTTGTCACTACCATTTTGGTACCATCAAGCTAATAAAGGGGTCTCAGTATACTTGAAGAGGTTACACTAGTTTACTACTAAGCCACCTTCTCAGAGTGCCCGCCTGTCTCTCTGTGAGAGATAGATTACCTCACAGCGTGTGGCACAGGGGGTGCTGCTGCCACTGTCACTGTCCAAAATATTTAGAATTGGGAACATGCAATGACCCGATGCCACCCCTAGAGGGAGAGAGGCCGTAGTGTGAGAGACAACTGGGGAAAGAGGGGTGAGAGAAGAAAAGGGGATGTGATGGAGCAGAGGAGAGAATGGAGTGAACGGGAGGGAGGGGAGGAGAGAGAGAGAGAGAGACAGAGGCAGAGAGAGAGAGAGAGGTGGGGAAGGGAGTGGGAGGGAAGAAGGGAGGGTGAGTGGTGACTGTTGCAGTGAATGGTAGTGTGTGGACTACTCGGACATAGTTGATAGTGAATGACTCAGTTCCTACAGTAGGCAAGGCACAGACATGCAGTCTGAACTCAGTTGTACTCTAAATAAGGATGTGAGAGAATGAATGAATGAATGAATGAATGAATGAATGAATGAATGAATGAATGAATGAATGAATGAATGAATGAATCGTCATTGTACAGGTACAATGAAATTGGTAAAGTGCAGATCATGCTTTACAATGGGATGGGAAACCTTTTTCATTCAAGGAGCCACTTTCAATTTTATAAAGTTCTCCAAGGGCCATACTATGAACACAAAACAGGATATCCCCCTGCACTTTAGGCCTATATTAAAGGTGAGGAAGAAAAAATCTGCACTCACAAACTGCGTCTCATTATTTATTTATATTACCACCATGTCCAAAAAGCAAACGCGTTTCGGCTAACAAGCCTTCATCAGTGCGTGGTACTGTGAGTGCGTATTTTTTCTTCCTTAAGTTGACGCTTTTTATCCCGCACCCAAAGACTTTCGTTTTTCCAAGAAGTTGAGCGCGTCCTCTGCCAATACTATATTAAAGGTGGCCACCTTTACAACAGACCCCACCTTCACTAGTGTATTTTCTAAGATTGTCATATTTCATGTGAAACTGCATAACATTAAAATTATACGGGAGGCCGAAGAAGACCGCGTTAGGGGCCGTAGATGGCCCTCCGGCCATAAGTTCCGCACCCATGCTTTAAAGAGGCACTAGGTAGGATGACGTCATTGACGCGGTGTCCGAGACATGCCTGTCTCAAAAGCTACACTGTAATGAAAAAATGCTGTTCAAATGAACTCGCGGTGAGACTGTTTTTTCATCACGGAATGCCAGCAGTTGATACATATCTGAATACGTATGTAAAGCGATGTTTCAAATGAAAAGTGTTTCTCACGACACTCGTTCGGTCTGACGCTGTCAAAGTTGCATGTGGGGTTTTCTGACAGTGGACCGTGGAAGTGGTCGCGGTAAGCCATCGTTCACTTACTAATGGCTCGCATAAGCATAGACTGACTCGGGACCATGATTAATTAAACTTTTAATCCTACCTGGAGCCCGTTTAACTGGTGCGATAGTTATTGTTGACTCGTCCACGTGTTTCGTTGGATGTCATTTCATAAGTACGTGGACATGAAATTTTAAACATGGCTCCAGCTCATTTGCTTGTTTCACATGAAACTGTTTTGC
>NC_085857.1:11628030-11630530 GCF_034702125.1 Engraulis encrasicolus | reverse complement strand
TCTTTCTGTCTTTCTTTCTGTCTTGCCATCTCTGTCCCCCTCTCTCTATCCCTTTTCCACTTTCTTTATTTCTTTCTTCATTTCTTTCTTTCTTTCTTTCTTTCTTTCTTTCTTTCTTTATTTTCTTCTTTCCTTTCGTTTTGTCTATCTTTCTTTCTGTCTTGCAACCTCTGTCTCCCCCTCTCTCTATCCCTTTTCCACTTTCTTTCTTTCTTTCTTTCTTTCTTTCTTTCTTTCTTTCTTTCTTTCTTTCTTTCTTTCTTTCTTTCTTTCTTTCTTTCTTCCTTTCTTTCGTTGTCTTTCTTTCTTTGACTGTCTATCTTTCTGTCTGTCTCTCTCTCTCTCTCTCTTACCCAACCGCACGCACATATACTAAAATGCGTATTCTATATCTTTCACATTCTTGCTATAATCTTCCTGTCTGCCTATCTGTCTGCCCGTCTGTCCATGCTATGCAGAATTAACTTCCAAGTAAGTTACTGTAAGGCCCAGAAATTTCAAATGAATAGAGTGATAAGGCCTTAACTGATTGGCTCTTTAAAAATGATGAATGAGACTTCCTGCCACTGCCAGATACTTATCATAATTCATGCGTATTCCTGTATTTCTCTTCTTCAAAAAATATGCTATCCTGAGTACATCCATTGTTATCTAAATATTTACAACCACCATCGATTTGTAAATAAATACTTATGATTTGAAAATATACACTTTTCATAGATGATTAGGTGGATCTTCTCCATGTCCGCCATTTTGAATGACCAATTAATATCATCTTTCGCTGCAAAACTGTAAGTACGTTGGTGAAACCAGTAAATGTTAGTTCATTAGTAAATATTCGTGAAAAGGTTTTAGAAGAAAATTGTGAATGGGATTTCAAATTGTCCATACGATTTCAAAATAAACAACTAAAAATACCCAGTGGACCTTTAAGAACATTGAAAATTGGGAAAGGTGGTTTCTGCATGTATGTAATAGCCTGTTGGCATCTGTTCTAGTCACAATACACAGCATGACTCCTAGTTTGAGATGCAGTTGGTTACTCACTGACTGCCGATATTGTTTGGGTTAGTCGTCAATTTAGATACTACATAAAACTGAATAAAGGGCTTATAGTACTGTCGCCTTGCAATATGTGCAAAAAGATTTGACTGATAACAAAGTGAAATGAATCACAACACAACACAATACAATCTAACTGAGACATACCTACAAGGCAGGGCATGGCATGGCATGGCATTTTGGCGGTTTGTGCTTGTTTGGCCAGACTAACCAGTTGTACTGTAATCAGGGAATCCGGGGGGGGGAGGGGGGTCAGTTGACCCAGGCCTGCGGGGGACACTTTCGGATGATTTTGTCCAGAGCTCAGCCAAAAGCTGTCAGTGGCAAGGACGTATTACTGCACCGGCCTACCGGGGCCAGGCCCAGGGGCCCAAGAGTCCAGGAGGGCCAAGCCTCTACTACAGTATATTTTCTTTTTCATATTGCGTCAAAATCATACTTTTAACAACTCTGTTTTCACATTTACCCGGGGAGCATGCCCCCAAACCAGCAACAACTTAGGGTCTCTATTGTAACATCTGGCCTGAGGAACCCTGAAACCATTTTTACAGACCAGCAATACCCATGGGGGGCAAGACTTAGCTAGGCCAAGCCCTCCTAATGACGCAACACCTTCGGCGCTGCTTCTAGTCAGGTCAAGAGCATTATAAATATCGTTTCTGATCTCCCATAAAATCGGGAACTCCTCCCACTTTGTCAGGAAGCAAACAACCCGTAGCAAACCAAGGGAGGCGAGTCAACCATACCGTTTGGGCAATGTAAATTGCTATCCTCTTGGTCAGACCAAGTCTAGAAGAGATTTGAAAGTCGATGATAATCAGGCTAGGCAAGACTACTAGCAACACCCGTGAGGCAGTGTTGCCAGATTGGGCTGTTTCCCGCCCAAATGGGTTGCTTAGGATGGCGGTGTGTGGGTAAAAACGACATTTAGCAGAAAAACCCTCCCAATTTACACCATAGAAATCAATAGAATTGGGCAGGATTTAGTGCTTCCAGGCAGGTTTTGAGCATTTTTTGGAATGGAAATCATCAGCCTCATCTGGCAACCCTGCCGTGAGGGGGGCCATTCTTGTTGTCTGGCCTAGGGCCCCATGCAGTCCTCCATTCCCGGCCATGGGCCCTGGGCTGTATAACGTACAGTGCCAGTAACGTACAAGTGACGGTAACACTTTATTTTAGGGATACATCAATTAGCACTAATACATACAATGTGCCTGTATAACTAACTTATAAGGCATGTACAAAGCAAATGCTGTGAATAATATAATATGCAACACTGACAGCCCAATGCTCAATGATAACATCATGATAACCCTGTAACACTTTATTTTAGGGATACATTTATTAGCACTAATACATACAATGTGCCTGTATAACTAACTTATAAGGCATGTACAAAGCAAAATCAAACATTTGTTAGGCATGTATTCGCAAATGT
>NC_085857.1:11618030-11625530 GCF_034702125.1 Engraulis encrasicolus | reverse complement strand
GTGTCTGTTCAATAAATTGAGGAGAGACGAAGCAGAACATTACATTTAAAAATAAAAAAATTTAAGTTGTGGCTGATTTTTTTAACTTGATTCAGATAATTCTTCAGTCATTCTTTGAATGTTGAAAAGTCAATGTTCAAGTCAAATGAGTTGACAAAACATATCCACAAATTGTCATATCGGCTTTTTGCCCAGATTTAAAAAAGCGACGAAAACTGGCGCCGATGGCACAGATAACATTACCTACATGTTGTGTATTTATAGAACCAAGTAATAGTAATCATGTATGAAAAAAGTAACAAAATGTCCAATTATACTTTTTGGGAAATGCACCCCAGAACAATTGGTGACAGCATTTCTTTTTGAAAATGGGGAGAGTCTGGGGAACATGGAAGGGAACAAAGAAGGGAACGTCTCTCTCTCTCTCTCTCTCTCTCTCTCTCTCTCTCTCTCTCTCTCTCTCTCTCTCCTTATTCCATAGAAATAGTTAGAAATAGTACAACAACATTAGAACGTCTACCCTGTAAGACGTTATATTTTGCATCTTGATGTACTGTACAATTCAGACTAACAGTTGCCAACTCTAAAACGGAAGTCGAAATGTAAAAAAGTAGAGCACAGTAGAAGTGCTCAATTTTGGACAACTCATATAGCATGCATGCATTCTGGAACACTGTGTACACTCCGTTGCCAGCGGCGGCAACAAGGGTTCTGTTCCGCCTTTTGTTCAACTCTCCCAGACAGCAGACATGACCCCCCCCACACACACACACACACGCATGTATTCTCCGGTTTCACTTTTATTATGACTCGTGCTCCCAGTTGATTAAGCCCTTGCATCGAATGTGCATTAACGTGAATTAAAACCCGACGACGCGCTGCGAAGTTGCGCTTGCATTACATTGCCTGCTATTGCTATGGGCCAGACACATGCTACGGAGTCACTTTGAATCAGTTCGTCATGCGCGGCAATCTCATTCAATATTTCATGTGGCGCTTTTTTTTTTTTTGGGTGGTGGTCCTCCCTCCTCTCTCATTCAGACACACAGGCGTGTACACACACATACACACACACACACACACAGACACACACACAACATATGACAGACGTATATTACACATACACACACACACACACACACACACACACACACACACATACACACACACACACACACCCACACACACACACACATACACACGTGCAGTTGAGTGCTCACATACACACTCATGCAAACACATATTCCTTCTCTCTCTCTCTCTCTCTCTCTCTCTCTCTCTCTCTCTCTCTTTCTCTCTCTCTCTCTCTCTCTCTCCATTTAATTCTGGTAGCACCCCTTCACAGCCAAGCGTGGCGCCGTCTTAATTCGGCTTGAGTGGCAGCCATGTTGAAAGCAGCCGTTGGGTGGGAGGGGGGGTCCCTGATAATCTCTCTCTCTCTCTCTCTCTCTCTCTCTCTCTCTCTCTCTCTCTCTCTCTCTCTCTCTCTCTCACACACACACACGCTCTCTCTCTTTCTCTCTCTTTCTCTCTCTCTCTCTCTCTCTCTCTCTCTCTCTCTCCTATGAGCGGGGCTGTGAGCCATGTTGTAACCACATGGTTTATTAAGGTGGTTAAGTGTCTTATTTTTCATGTTAAGAGTTGTCTTGCTTTAAGACAAGTTAAAAGAGGGAATATGTCGCTAAGCTAGTGAAAGTCAATGGATCCGTGTAGCATTGTGCTACACGGATCCATTGACTTTCACTAGCTTAGAGTATATGATCCCCTCTTTTAACTTGTCTTAAAGAAAGACATAGCTTACATGAAAAATAAGACACTTTACCACCTTTATAAACCCTGGCCAATGATTTTTACTGTATTAAGCCCCAAAATAGTGGCATAACCCTTTAAACGAAACTTTGCATTAAGGGTTAACTTTTTAAACAAAAGTGGCCATTGACAGGCGCCCGAGACCCCAGCATTAATAACGCTTTCTTGCTTCATGTCAGGGCTGCCTTCATTCATTAGAGCATGGAGGAATTAGCTGCATTCATTATTATTATGTGTACCACCAATAATACCATTATTTTAACCTGTCAAAATTTATTTTTTTTTTTTTTAATCCCAAATTTCCTTTTTTTTTTTTTTTAATTTTTTTTTCCCCCCCCCCCCCCCTTTTTTAGTACTTTGTGACGCCACCTGTCGACAAAGTTGCCTCGCTGTGCCTTGGGTTGGCCATGCATTATATTACATGTACTGTACACTGTAAAAAAAAAAATGTCAGCTGCCTCAGATATTGTAAGTAATGTGAAGCTTTGAATTGCAGCTTTGAGTTCAAACAACACACACAACTCCATACAACTCACAATAAAGATTTAAATTAACTTGGAATTCTGAGGCAGCTGGTAAACTTAAAAGTTACACCATGCTGTTGCCATTGCAGTGGATTATAGGAGAATAAATTAAACACACTGTGCAGGAAATGGTCAAAAAAGGTACTGCAACTATGCTGCCTATTGCCAAATTTGATGTTTACATGAAAGTTTACTGAGTATTAAACAAATATTTTCTAGTATGGTCCAAGCACCGTAATTTTTGCAGCTAAAAATGGCTATTTTTGGAAATTCAAAATGGCGGACCATGGAGAAGATCCCCCTTTTCATGTATGAAAAGTGCAATTTTTCCAGTCATAATGAATACTTAGAATTTGATGCTGGTGGTAAGTATTCATGAAAAAGGTAACATTAGTGAATGGGCAGCATGAATTCTGGAAATAAACAACTAAAAATCTCACACAGTGTCCCTTTAAGTAGGCCTTTCTAAGTTATCATGACTTATCACTGATATCATTTTTACAGTGTACGTATGTTACTCTGAAAAGCGACAAACGACATAAACAAGCTAAAACTGCATGGATGAAGAGCAATGCATCAAGGGTGCAGGGAGTTTTTGAGCTTTTAGAAGAGGGGAAATGGTTGGTTGGGAGAGAGATAGGTTAGGATGTGGAAGTTACCCAGGCCAAATTCAAGCTTGGGTCCCAATGCCCCTATATGCTACTACAGCATATTAGCGCAGTGCACCACTGTGCGTCCCGGTGCGGCAAAGTTCTGATGAAGCCGAGTTGTATGTAGTTAGGGCCTATACTCCCTTGAAATAACTGGTCACCAAAAGGCACACTGAGGTCCAAAGATGCTATGCCACTGTCAGACATCCCATTCTCCACACATGTAGCATGCATGTGAAATATTTTGCATGAGAAAAACACTTTCTAAGTTCAAGATACTTTGAGCATAAAATATTGCATGGCACAAGCTGTCTTTTGTAAATGGGTCACGCGCTTCACATTTAGCCATTTGTAACAGAAAAATGACCATCCCAAACTTTCCTTAGAGGCATTAACAACCATATGATCTCCATAAACTGCCATTTTTATTTTGTCTTTAGCTTGTTCTTCAGAACTGTAGCCAACACTAATACTGCAAATGATCTTCAAGGGGGAAACAAACCATACGGCGCTGAATTTAGTTAAGCTACTTTACTGCCGAAAGGAATTTCAGGGAAGGCATGTGAGCTGAAAATGTCTTTCACTCTTAATTCACTTCAAGAGCAAAGTAATTGAAATGTTGCCAAAGTACTAGTGGACCATACGGTAGTAATATCCTATCACCACTAGAGATGACCGATAATATCGGAAGGCCGATAGTATCGGCCCGATATTAGCATAAAATGCAATATCTGTTAATATCGGTATCGGATTTTTTTGCCCTTAGAAGAACCGATAAAATAATCCTGCCGTTACACCCCAATATACTTCCTATGCGCTCCTGAAGCGTTTACCTGCGCACAGATGATGAGTCTTGATGACCTCATCAAGCTGCGTCTTGAAACTCACAAACAAACAAGCGTGGATGGCTGCCCTAACAAACTTGCTCGCTCTGTTTCAACGCTATGTCTGCGGTTTGGAATTATTTTAAAGTGTGTACTTCGGACGTTAAATTCGCAATTTGCAATGACTGCAAAGTGGCAGTTCCGCGAGGCGGAACCAAACCTTCTTCATTCAATACTTCCAATTTAATCAACCACCTCAAGCTGAATCATCCAGAGATTTACGCGGCATTTGTCAACCAAAGCAATGAGAAGAAGCAACAGGGACAGGCGGCGGTGGCCCTGAAAAAGACGCAGTTGACGCTCAAAGATTGCACCGAGAAAAAACAGAAATACGCCAAGGACCATCCCAGGGCAAAAGCCATAAATCGGAAAATCATGGAGTGTATTGCACTGGATAACTAGCCCTTTTCAATTGTACAAGACGCAGGGTTCTCCAAACTTGTGGAGTTCCTCGAACCACGCTTTACCATGCCCAACCGCAGGTATTTAACAGAAGTGTGCTTACCGGAATTGTACAGCGTTGTTTACAACCACGTCGAAAAGCTAATTGTTGATGCTGTATACATTAGCTTCACGACCGACATCTGGTCATCAAGCGTTAGTCAGGTGAGCATGTTGAGCTTGACTGCTCAGTGGCTAGACAAAGACTTTGCGCTGAAAAAGGCTGTGCTTCATTCCCAAGAGTGCCGCGGGTCCGAAGTCTGCCCTGCATGGCACATACTCTACAGCTCGCAGTGAATGGAGGTGCCCTCACTCAGCGCAGTATTGCAGATGCCCTGGCTGTGGGGAGGCGAGTGGTAGGACACTTTAAGCACTCACCACTTGCTTGCAGTCGTTTTGAAGACATACAAAAAGAACTCAATATGTCCGTAAAAAAACTGCAACAAGACGTCTCTACCAGGTGGAATTCCACCCATTATATGATGCAGAGCCTGGTGGAACAAAAGAGGGCTTTAAGTGCATATGCTGCTGATTATGAACTCCCCACAACATTGACAGCAAGCCAGTGGGGGATAATGGAGAAGATGATCACCCTCCTGGAACCCTTTGAGCAGCTAACCAGGGACATCAGCTGTGCAGAGGCCACTGCTGCAGATGTTATCCCCGGTGTTGTGTCCCTCACGCGGCTGCTTGCCAAGACGGATGAGTCTGACAAAGGTGTGCAAACCGCCAAACATGCGCTGTTGGAAGCGGTCTGCAAACGCTTTGATGGTGTTCAAACGGAACCGCTTTATGCAATTGCAACCATGGTTGATGCCCGCTACAAAGACCGTTATTTCGACCCGGATAAGAAGGAGGAAGCACGGAATATGCTGGTGAAAGTTGTGGATGAAATGGCCAGTGTGGGCAATGGTCAACGAGAAGACGCTGCTGGTGCCAGTGCAGATGATCCAGGCCAGGACGACCAGGACCCCCGACCTAAGAGGGCAAAAGGAAGCCTGCAGGACATGTACCAAGAAATCCTCACAGAGAATGATGTTGCCACACAAGCAACTACAGGCGAAACAGTATCACAGGTGAGTAAACTTTACCTTCAGATTTGTTGAATGCTTCTTATGAAAATGAATCAAATAACATATTCCTGTAGTGCTTTGCAGTAGGCTAAGTAGACTTATCTGGTTTTTTTTTGTTTTTTTTTTAAATTTTCATTTAGGTTCATGCATACCTGGGAGAAGTCACCATCCTCAAGACAGCATGCCCTTTCAAGTACTGGAGCTCCACCCACATGCGCTTCCCTGCACTTGCCCGAGTTGCACGCAAGTACCTCACTGCGCCCTGTACCAGTGTAGACAGCGAGCGGCTCTTCAGCGCCGTCTCCCATGTCATAGACGAAAAGAGAAATCGCATACACTGCAACAAGGCAGAGATGCTCATTTTCATTCAGAAAAATCTACCCCTCACTGATATGGACAAGGGGAAAAATTAGACCAGTCATATAGGCAAGTCAGCATCAGTTTTTTTTAACCCTCATTTGTTGCACTTTATGTTTACTGGTATGGACTGAAGCTGTTTTTATTACTTGTGCCTTTTTTGTTTTAATATTCGTTCATGCTGTTGCTCCTTGAAAGAGCAGGGTAGAATGAGCCCAGTGTGTATGTTTATATTGTCAATGATTGTGAGGCCTGTTATGAAGGCCAGTCAGTCTTTTAGCCCTGTTCATTGGACTAATACTAAAGCAGGACTTTGTTTACTACTCTGGAAGGTCTGGACTGAAACTTTGTGCCTTCTTTGTTCTTATTGCACACTACCATATCTTTGTTGTTGCTCATGTAGAGTGGTGCTGATTGAGCCCAGTTTATAATTTCAATGATTGCTTTAGCCCGAGCAATGGGCTAGGGACTCAGGCTGCTTAGATTTGTACACCTTTCAAATGTTTCATTTTGTACTCCACCTCAAACCTGCTTTTTTTGTAGCTCAAACAAAGGTGCAGTTTTCAAAATTGTGCAGTATAGTTGCTACATTGCAATTGTGTGGATTCATTCAATTAAAGTGATTGAGTTTTAGTTAAGAAACACAGAAAAAGAGTAGCC
Organism: Engraulis encrasicolus; assembly: GCF_034702125.1. Classification (NCBI taxonomy): domain Eukaryota; kingdom Metazoa; phylum Chordata; class Actinopteri; order Clupeiformes; family Engraulidae; genus Engraulis; species Engraulis encrasicolus. Next base: position 11,619,132 of record NC_085857.1, on the reverse strand, counting down.
TGTCATATACACCACCATACACCATGCATGGTGTCACCATGCCTGTTATTTTAGTTGATTACATGCTGCTATGTTGCACATCGTTTTCAGTTACTTACAATGTTTTATCATTTGTGAATGACGGGTAGAGTGTAATTCAAACTGTTGTTTCAAACAGTAAAAAAAATAAACATGGCAATTTTTCCCTACATTAAGTTGAAGTATTTTTCTTATTTTGCATAGACAAAATTTGGACACCCTTGTTGCATTCAAGAATACATCCAGTGGGGCATCACAATAACATTAAGGATGTTGTGTTAATTCTACAATAGGAGATATGTGATGTTAGTTACCTAAATGAGTTTTGAGGGGAAAAAAAACATATATCGGTATCGGCTGATATCGGAATCGGAAATTGAGAGTTGGGCAATATCGGCATATCGGATATCGGCAAAAAAGCCAATATCGGACATCCCTAATCACCACTGAACCTTTATAGGTGTAGAGTTTGGTGATTGAGACTAATTTGACTTAAATACGACAATTTGCATAATTATTTCATATTAAGTTGTAAAAAATAAGTTCCAATTATTAGTCGATTTTTAGATGCATCCTAGCATCTCTATAAGAGGGTATGTCCGTCCGTCTGTTTGTCTGTCTGTCCGTCTGAAACACATTCTTCAAATTGCAATTCCCTCCTGTGTCCACAAGGCGGCAGTGCATAGAGGGACTCACCTTTGTCCGCTTGTCGGACTTGTTGCCTTCCTCTTTGTCGCATCAGTCCCTCTATCACTCCATCTCTTTCTCTAGCTCTGTCAACTCTGTTTTTACATGAAGTTTATGCGAGCGGCCATTTTTGTCTGAAACAAGAGTTGCATTTCACTTATTTTCCCTTCTCCTCTACGTTAAAACTTTGACTACGTTATACCACATGGCGGTTTGGGAGCAGAGCAAATCTGAAGATCCCTCAGACCCTCGTGTGAACTCATGAAGCAGAATTACATGAGGTTCTGGCTAGAGTCAGGCTATCCTTTCTTATTTTATTATTTATTTAGTCAACCTATTAGTCACTTTTCCCTCTTTTTCGGCATTCTGTACAGCTAGGCTACATAATATGGTGCCG
>NC_085857.1:11560530-11608030 GCF_034702125.1 Engraulis encrasicolus | reverse complement strand
TGAGGGAATGAGTTTAATTTAAGCTAAATAATATGACACCAAGTGCGCCGAGGCTGAGGCTGCCATTTGTTATGGGTTTACTCACAGGAAGATTGTTTTCTGAACAAAGGTCCTTCCAAACTGTAGATCGAAACGAGTACCTGTATAGTTTCAAGCTACTGTAGAAATGCACCTAGAAATATTACAACACAAAATCAACATAACATAATACAGGTTGTTGTCAAAAGATCAAAACACGTACTTCTTTTCTTCCTTCCCACCAATGGACGTCGCTGTTTTATAAGTTATACTTACTGTGCAGTACAAGCGGATAAGTGCAACCTCAGCACAAAATGGCGGTGACCGAGCGGTGTGCACGCTTGCTATTGTACAATAGCCGCTCAAACAAAATCACGTCTAGGGCTAGGGGTATGATCGGTTGACCTGGATGTGACGGCCTCAAGTAGATCTTATAGCACTTGTCACAAACACTACTTAATCCATTCCCTTTTTAAAAAGGAAAAAAAAGTCTTATCTTGAAAAATGTGCACCATCACCACCACCCTGGCTACACAACCCCCCCTCTCTCCCGCCTCCTTTCGTCCTTCATTTTAATCTTCCTCTTGTTGATCCTGCTGTCACATGGACCCGAGACCTTTGCCACAAAATGGCCGCCAGGCAAGGCCTGATGGGAACGGAGCTCGGCTGACTGTGAATGGAGAGAGGCGTGGGGCGGGGGGCATGTAGCAAAGCTACAGAGGCGTCCATGGGTATTTCAAGGTTTTGTAGTTGGCCATGGTAGCAGACAAAGAGTAGGTGTATGCTGTATTAGGTCGATGAAGAAACAGCAAAATGCCTTTTCTTTTTGACGAATTATACTTGGGTTGGGAGTAAACAGAGGCATACAAGGGCATTTTGAGATTTTGTAATTGACCGTGGTAGCAGGTTAATAGTCTGTAGGTGGTGTAGTGTTCGATTTGCTGTTTCTGCAATTTGCACGGATTTCAGCTATATCTTTAATTTTCTTAAAGCACATTGACTGTTGAGAATTTGTCACTTACATGTTACCACATGAAATGTGCTATATGAATAAATATGACTTAACTATAGGGAAAGGTTGACTATGGGGAAATTAAACCTTTTCTTGTGGTAAAACTATAATGTATACAGACATATCGAAGGACGGTGGGTGTTTGTGCTTCAATATTGATCATGTACAGCATTCTTTTTTAATATTCCACGACATGTAGTAGCAGGTGGATTATGTGACCTTGCAGTTAGAGGTTTGGGAAAAACAGCATTTATTCTTTTTCCTGTCGTACAACTGTATAGGCACATGTTTAAGGATAATTGTCACAGATGCTGAATACAAAAAAAAATCTCCGTATTTAAATTAGGAATAGCCGTACATTGACAGAACACCCTCGAAAACAGTTAATGGAATAGTATCCACATCCTCTTCTGAACATACAGTAGTGTTAGACTTCATAAACAAACACGCTTTTATGGTAGCTATGATGATGCACAGATATCCCCCCTTTTCATGCACTGGATAACCTTTAGTATACTCAGCAACTTACAGTAGTAGATCGGCTATGGAGTCGGTCGGTGCTAAGCTATTCGGCGAAAGGCTTTTGCAAAATCATCACCCCTTTCTTGTCATCGCCGTAATCGCATTGACCCAAGGTCAGCATCAAGGGTAGAGGCGTGTATTTTAACATCACCTCTTGAACCATGAATCCTCTTGTCTGGTAGGCCTTGTATCTTTCATGACCACCCAATGATAGGTACAAGGCCTGCATGTCCTGTTAATCTAGATCATATGAGGGGTCATGGATTTTGCTTTTTTTTTTTTTTAAAGGATTGAATGTTCTACACAGCATACCCCATTTTACATGCTCTCTATGCTTTACATAACCTTCTCTGTAGGCTGTTTTGGACATGTGGAGCCACCTGACCTCCACCTTAGCCAATCAGAATACGTAGCGATGGCGCTCAAAACAGGAAGTGTTTGTATATCGCGGCCAGCTATTGGTCAATAAACATGGATCATGACGTGTTCCGTATCCTAAAGTGATACAGATACCGTAACAACATCAACTATGAGGGGTAGTGTGGGGACACTGGTTTGTTTTTGCCTGCCTCGTCATTGTATTAGTCACGTCATTGGTCATTTCTTTGGTCATTTCTTCAATTGGTGTGGTGCCTCACTTTCTTTTTTTTTTTTTTTACTTCGTCTGCAAACTTTTTTTCAACTTCTCGTAACCATAGCTACAAAAGCACATTTGTATTCATTTCTATCTCTATTACTGCGACCACCACAGACAGAAAACCCAACCTCAAAACGCTGGCTTTACACAACAATTTCATCCTGTGACATATATATTGTATGCAACACCTGACTTCAAAATGTACTTTTATATACATGTGAAGGTTTGCTTATTTACATAAATATTTGAGAATTAAGACTGGACAAAAATGGTGGCGAACTGATTGGGGTTTTTTGACCATTCCGTTTCTTTGCAAACAAATCTATCTATACATTATTATTGCACAAACATATTGTTCGTATCCATATTATGTGTGATATTATATTCCTATTATGTCTCAAACATTTGCATCAAATGTACATCACCTTATTTTTTGTTGATTTATAATGCTAAACCACTCCAATGCAAACAGTGTTTAAAATGTAAAATAGCAGAGAATTCACAAGTAGGCTTACATTTTCCAGAAAAAAACCAAAGGCAGCTTGAATGACACAATTAAAAACAAATCTATGAAACAGTCTAAGTGATCAGTCTGCCTACACTGTGGTCTTGAATGTTATTACGAATTCTTTATTATTATTCGTTTGACTGTCTTAGGCACTCCTTGACACTTATAAAGACTAAATTAGAGGACAAACGGTCAATTATTATATTTATCCCACCAGTATTTAATTTCCGTATTTCTTCATGATGGAAAAGACCTCATTCTTTCTTATAGTTTCAGTCTATCTGATTATTCTAAGAACAATGTGGAAGTCCCCTAATATGAAAACATTCACAGACATACTCAACTCTTTTCTTCCTCTTTTTTTTGCTTCTGGATTCGTTTCAGTCAATACATCAAAGTATGGGTCTGTATGTACATTGACATTATATGTCTCACTGCTACTATTTTCCTCTTTTCATTTTCAACTAATTCACTCTTCCTCCAAGCTATACTTACTCTGCGTGTATTTAAATGTTTTTGTTGGTTTGTTTGCTTGGTTGGTTGTTTTTTTTTTTTTTTACATTTTACTGCAAATTGTCATATACAATTAAAGTTGCATCTACTCATTTTAGTAAAAAAAAATAATAATACAAAGATTGAATGAATTAGTTTTTTTTATTAAATTGAAAAACAATAACCTTAGAGATAGTTTTAGCATTACACTCATTTAATATTCAATCATCTAGATGTTTCGGTAACACTTTATAACTTTATACACTTTATTAATTTAACACTTTTAATTTGATCAATAAAGTCCGACACCTTCGCACACAGTGGTTCCTCTTCAAGCCATAATTTCTCTTCAGCTTTGCCTTGTCGCAATTAGTTTGGTGAACTGCAGTATTCCAGTAGCATGGATATTTTGAGTTTTGTTGGTTCCAATGCTTGAAGTATCCTGCTCTTTTAAGCACTACAAGTAGATATTCCTCTATCCTCCATGGTAAATAGTATTTGGTAATGAGGATGATTTTCTTTTCATGAACACGATCATGCAGAGCCGGAAATAGATTAACATCAACATGTTGAACATCTTTCATGAGTATTTTCATATTTTGCACAATCAGACCACGGCTGAGGCAGCACACTCCGCACACTCCGCACACGTGTATGCACGCGCGTGCGCACACACACACACACACACACACACCTTCGTATATATGCAGGTGACAAAGTAATATGTCATGGCTTTGTCAGATATAAGGAATGCTGAGCCCACGCACACACACACACACACACACACACACACACACACACACACACACACACACACACACACACACACACACACACACACACACACACACACACACACACACACACACACACACAGGGACACAGACATGCATGAACTCTCTGATGGTAACACATTACACTGAACACAATACAACCTCTCTCTCTTTCTCTGCCTATCTTGCTGTCTCACACACACACGCGCGCGCGCATGCACACCCACACACACACACACACACACACACACACACACACACACACACACACACACACACACACACACACACACACCTTGCCCAACAAACCTTTAACCCGCTGGTAGAAATGAAAGGTTGTTTAACATTTGCATGGACAATGCCTCCTAAATTATCCGCCCGTATCTTCTCCGTCACGCTCTTTAGCATTCACCACCATCTCGCCCCTTTTCACTGTTGAAACACACACACACACACACACACACACACACACACACACACACACACACACACACACACACACACACACACACACACACACACACACACACACGCACAGACCAGTGTGAGGGCGGAAAGACGTTCCAATTCAACCACAGGCTTCAATTTATCAATATAGGCTTCAAAAGAAAAAGACAGACCATGTGTCTGACTGCGGAAATGTTTTGAGAATTGATCACCTCAGATGTAAGCATTGTGCAGACTATTAAACTGTGGCTATTGTTGTAGTAGTCTTCTTGTTGTTCTTCTTCTTGTTGTTATTCTTCTTGTTCTAGTTGTCTTCACATTGAACTAAGCCCTAAGAAGAAATATTGTTATTTTAAGGTGAAATGTAGGGTGATTTCCTTTTCATGAACACGATCATGCAGAGCCGGAAATAGATTAACATCAACATGTAGAACATCTTTCATGAGTATTTTTATATTTTGCACAATCAGACCACGGCAGAGGCACCACACTCCGCACACGTGTATTCACGCGTGAATTCGGGTAAATTGGGCCACTTTTTTCCATTAACTTATATGCAAAAAAGTGTCCCAATTTACCTGAATTCCCCCCTATTAAGTTGCTATGTTATGTCTAAGGAGGATTTATTTCCTAACAGAAGTGTTTTTGTTTTTCTTCTCTCCATTACAGACATGGGCACGTGCTCGGCCAGGCATCACATATACTTCTCATGGTCAGTACTTTTATTTAGTCGTGGCTAAAAAGCTTTGCAGTATGATACAGTATTTCCTGATATACACAAATAATTATGTGTGTGTGCGCACACGCGGTGCATGTGTTTGTGTGTCTGCATGCAGTAGATTTTCTGAGGAATAGGCTTATGTTTCTTATTCTAATATAAATGCTTTTTCTAAGTTACAGACAAGAGTAGGCCTATGGCTTAGGCATCACAGATATTTCAAAGAAAAATCTCAAGATTTGTTTTGTCTTTTGATTAATCTTTTAGAAATTGTTCCTAGTGTTTTTACAGCATAAGAGAGCTTCCCCTTATGTAAAGAAAAAAATATTAGCCAAATAAATAATATATATAATATATATATATAATAATGAATGGATATTGTTAATAGAGCACAAGCCATGTCATGTGAGTTTTGGAAAATAAAAATTCAGAAAACGTTTATGCTTCTTATTCATTTATTTTTTATTCATTTATCATGGCTAGACTGTTTTAGAATAGAACATCTTTTGACCTTCCGTTTTTTTTATTTAACATATTTTTGACTTGGACGTTTTGGAGGTGTGTTTATCACTCTTCAGGTTACCATCAGACATGCGATGCTAAGGGGACAAAAAATATTGCTCCAATTAACATTCCATCAAATGGCCAGAGTGTTGTAGCCCCTTAATGCACGCCGTACCTCCAGTGGCACGCTGTAATAGTCATTTAGTACTACAATACTATGACATAACACAGGGCCTTTAGTAATGCACTACGACTTGGTCATTGCCATTCAGGAAACCGCAAATGTATAACACCGTGTCTTAACGGGTTAAAATGTGTTGTTGTTAGCAAGGAGAAAGGACTGACAGGCCAACCCTAAAGGAAGGATTACAAGGTTGTCTTTTTGTTTCCAAAAGGAAACTAAACTCTTCCTCCCCCCTGTGAGCTGTGAAGCCTCCAAAGAGAAGGTTGCAGACCCAATAGTGCCGGGGTCATGGGGCCGAGGCTTTAACACAGTGAGCGATGACCTCTCAAATCCCTTCCTGGGTCACGCAACACAACCCATGGGGTTGCAGAGAAGGATGCAGACAGACAGACAGATCTGTAGACGAGAGCTGGACACAATGACGGGGGTGCTAATGCCTCCTTTGATGGTGTTTGTTAAAGCAATTGTCATTTTGTCGTCTCGGTCGACGTCCACGCTAAGCCGAATGTGTAGAAAAGACCATCTTGAAACATGAAACAATGGGGAGTTGGTGACAGGGGGAGTGTATTGGAATAGATTTGTAGAGGAGACACAAGTAGAAGGTTATAAAGCCCATTATGAATGGATATTTTAGTGTACTTGTTCTCAGTTACAAATACATTTTCCATGGGGTTGCAGAGACAATAGATCTATAGAAGCTGCATGTGCTAATGTGCCTTGTGATGGTGTTTGCTAAAAGTAATTGTCATTTTGTCCGTTTCATCAACATGTCATTGTGTGCGGTGCACATTCCAAGCCTATATTGTTTTTCAGTCATTTAGCGTGGTATGGATGTTGTGTCGATTGAGACAGGCAGGCAGGCAAGACAGACACACAGATTGATAGATTTCGACGTCGTCAACATCCATACTAAGTCAAATGTGTGACAGAATCGCATTGGAACGTGGAACAATGGCAGGTTGATGATGGGGTAGGGTGACGGGTGGGTTGTCTAGAGGTAGAGGCACAAGAGGACGGTGTTAAAGTTCATTCTTTGGTTTAAGGATAACTTCAGCCAATTTCGACATGCAGTTGTAATGCTCAACCCTGGACTTGTCAGTACCTGAGATGTTTTTTTTCTTCAGCCTTTTCCGAGATCCTGGTCATTGTAATGGGGACAGGTGTTTGTTTACATTTCAAAAAATCATCTTGATTTATTCCCAAAAACATCCAAAAGGTTATGCAACATCAGCGGACAGCAAACAGCGATACCTTTTGGGAGAATATTTGGAGTAGGCCTATGTTAAGATTTTTTCAAATGTAAGCAAAAACTGCCCCCATTAGAGTAGCTCATATCTCGTAAAGGGCTGAGCCAAAAAATGCGGCATCACCGTGTACTGACAAGTCAAGGGTAGTGTGAGCAATACAACAGCATATTGAAATTGTCTGGAGTGCTCCTTTAAAGCTCATTATGTTGTTAAAGCAATTGCCCTCCGTCAGCCCAGTCCATCCCCACGCATCCCAGTCCGTGGTAGTAACAGCTCAGCCCCATTCTCATGGCAAAGCTCATTGTGAAGGCCGATTGCCCCTCCGCCCTCCCAGTTGACACTCGTACTGAGCTAAAGGTGGGACAGAATAAGCTTGGAACACAAAGCAAAGACGGGTTAAGGAGGAGGACACGGTAAAAAAAAAAAAATACAGTGTTAATTCAACACTTAAGAGAGTACTATAGGATCAAATATGCTATTGAGGATGTAAAATTAACTCTGTAAGTGTTGAATTAACTAACTATATTTTTTATTGTGTATGAACGCTGATAAAGAAAACAAGTGAAGTGGGAGAGAATGACTGATTAAGAAGTTTCTCTGTCACCATCCCAGTCTACATGTGCCAAAAAAGCGAGGGGAAAAGACAAGCAAATGATAAACAGACATTTATTAAAGGAGAATTCAGTCCATGTAGGCCTAGTTGTATTGTCAACACCGTGGCATTCTTTTGTTCAGCCCTCTCTGAGATCCTGCCCATTCTGACGCTGACATGGTTTGTTTACATTTTTTTTACATAGGCCTATTCCGAATATCATCCCAAAACTTGTGCAACACTAGTAGACTTTTGGGATGATATTTGGAGTATTTTTAATACATTTTTGGTGATGTTATTTTTAATGTAAACAAACCATGTCCCCATTAGAATGCACATGGTCTTGGAAAAAGTTGAACAAAAAAATGCTGCGTTGCTGGGTATACAGGCAAGTCAAGGGTAGTGAGAGCAATACAACTGCATGTTGAAATTGGCCAGAATTCTCCTTTTACCCCAGTAGCCCTTTCGCCACTCCTGCGGAATTTATACAATCACGAAAAAATCAAGAACAAAAAGACATATAGGCTGATTGTAGAGGTTGAAGAGATGTATTGGATGTGCTCAGCTCTTTAGGAGAAACACAGGGAGAGGGTCACAAATCATTGTTGTGATGTTTCTGAAAGCAAGTGCCCTTCCATTGTTGTGATACAAATGTGGAGGTTTAATCTATAGAGGTATATAGTGTGTGTGTGTGTGTGTGTGTGTGTGTGTGTGTGTGTGTGTGTGTGTGTGTGTGTGTGTGTGTGTGTGTGTGTGTGTGTGTGTGTGTGTGTGTGTGTGTGTGTGTGTGTTTGTGTGTGTGCGAGCATGTGTAGAAAGAAATCATCATTGGCTCAGTCAATAGTATTAACCTTATGTTTCGAAACACATAACAAAAATGTTAAAAGATATACAGTATGTACCTTTGAAAACAGCAAGACTGGTGATATGCAAAGGCTGTATGGTATTGCATGCAGAAGAATTCAAAACATATCACATTATAGAAATAAATATCTTCAGACAGACACCTTGCATCTCCATTTTCATTGTTTTTACTTATTCATTTATAAATTAATATTTTCCAAATAAATAATCATTTCGGTATTAAAGTTGGTTATTAAATAATTTATCATACACATATACTCATGGAGACTGACCCGTAGTGCTGATTTTTATTTCATAATGAATAAAAAAACAAATAATTTTCTAAAAAAAATCTGGCTATAGGCTGTTTCTGATACTCAAATGAATGATGAGATTCTTACCAACGTCTATATTCACAAGTCCAACGTAGAGTGAAAAATAGGCCCATTTCTGTTGAAATATACGCAGCAGGAAGGAGAAAGCAATACGTGTGAAAAAGATTTATTTAGTATTTAAAATATAATAAAAAGTACAATATTCACACTGAGGGGACAACGCACTGACTTTGCTCACTGCAAGGGTGTCCGTTACTAAGTCGCAGTCAATATTTGCCAAAGCCAGTAGAGTGAACCAGGGTGTGTGTGTGTGTGTGTGTGTGTGTGTGTGTGTGTGTGTGTGTGTGTGTGTGTGTGTGTGTGTGTGTGTGTGTGTGTGTGTGTGTGTGTCGTAAACATGAGAAACAATATTCCGAGAAACTACTCCAATCAATATTAGAGAAATACTGTGAATGTCAAAAATAAGAGACTTCAATAGTGAGAAGATCAAGGAGCAAGAGATGGGTCTGGTATGGAGTGCTAATGCTAGATTTGCTGAGGATTTTAAAAAAAATACATGAAATTATATTTTCCCCAGCTAAAATCTGTATCTAAAAAACAGTATGCTCCTATGCAAGCTCCATCCCACTTTCCACAATGCATTACATAATTTTCTGTATTAAGATTTTAATTTTAAGTTCAGTTGTGTTTTGGTGAGCATTCAGCTCTCTAATTGTTGTATTAAATAATGCATGCAATAAAATGAACAGAATTCAGGTAGACAGCAGGTCTATATATTCTTTTTTTAGGTTATTCTTGTCTTCTATTGAACTTCACTACTGCCTATCTGACTGGGGAAATGCAAAGTCGGTGCTACACACTAAAATCAAAGACTCACAGACACACTCCAAGACATCTTCCCCTTACAAATTCCCTCTCATAAAAATAACTTACCTTAATAACACTAATTAACTTACCTTAATAACAACCCTGAAATGATATTTGGTTTGCAGCATAGTAATGACCTGCATCATACTAAGTAGCTATTTTGGAGGCTATTGGAAATTATATGAAAATATGCCATGCTCTGATTTCATGTGTGATTTGGTGTCCTACTTTGTGGTAGCCTATAAGAAATTATCCTTTCTTTATTTAATTATTTAATAGACTAACTTTTATCCTGGTATAGCCCTATGGATGCGTTGAGAAACCACAAAGGTGTAGGCCTACATCTACATATTAAAAGCAGTATGAGTCGTATGTGTGTTTTATTATTTACAAACAGAATAAAGCATGTATACAGTTTTAATTTGTTATTATGAAAGCCATTTGAAACTTTTCCCAAAGAATGATGGTATATTCAGGAAACCTAACTGTTGCAGAGCAACTATTAGAATAGTCGGTTGACAAGTTAGCTTCCTACTTTTCCCCAACTTCTAAACCACTTTAAAACGCTTGTCAACAGTGTGCCAACTGGGATCCTTGCAAACACTGACCCCCAAAAAAATCTTCTGATGAATATCAAAACATTTTATGCCAAGAGTGTCGGCCTACATTTGAATTCTTAAATGTCAGAACATTTACATTGTATCAAAAAAATAATTGACTCTTATAGCCTATAATATTTAATTCAATAGAGTTAAACGATACCAGGCTACCTGACATATCTGCTGTGTCTTTTGTAAAACTGTGGCATGACTAGGCTATAACTTTATAATGTTCAAAGCTAGGCCTTTTTATAGCCTAGGCCTCGGCCTAATCAACAGTTATCAAGACCTTAATCGGTTTTATGTTTTGAATGTTGACATCAATGTTAGTAAATGAATAACAATTTTAACGTTATTTTTCATAGAGTGACGGGTTGGAATGGTTACACGGAAGTAGTTTGACCATCGAGTTGCCTAAACTGTAGGACGTAGGCCTACTCTCATTGAATTTAACGAATGGCAAATGTTCCAGAAGAGGAGTCAGGGCTCTTGAACGGTTAATTTGGTTTGCGTAGGCCATGTACTCCGCTTTCAAGAAACATGGACGCAAAACACAATTTTACAAAGGAGTTGTATGTTACCTTGCGGACTGTCAACTCAAACCTAACCCACGGTAGCCTACACTGTTGACATCGAATGTGTGCCCTCTCTGCACCGTTTCACGTGCGTCATCGCCGCTCTGTTCCTTATTTCACCCGCTCTTGAATGCGCTCGTGTTCAAGTGGGATTTGACTTTTGCCAGCCTCATATCTTGACAATAACCTAGTAGTCAGGGAGCATTTTCACCGAAATAAAGTCCCGTGGGATTTTTTTGATGAAAGCAAGCCACCAATTCAGATGTCTCAAGGGCACACCAAATAACAATAAAAAACATGTTGGCAGTCTGAAATATTGTGCTGGGAAAAATTGTAAAGCATATAAGAAAATAACAACATTTTGGTCTCCAAAAATAGGACTTTGCAAAAACGCCTAGGGATACCCACATATAAAATGGTGTAGAAAACACAAATGTTGATATTTTGTTTTCAAATTTGAAATACAAGTTGTTCAGACTTGTGGCCTTTGTTCCATTATGTCTATAATTTGATACATTACAGTAAAAGGACTATTTAACCCTCTGAGGGATAAGGCCTTTCAGTGGCTTTTAGGCTGCTTGCACCACCCTGACATTTTCAAGTATTTTCAACTAACAGTAAGCATCTATGCAAAAGTGGAATATATGGTTGTATTCTGAAAAGCCTGACAAGAAATAATCTGAAAGAAAATTGGATGTCATACAAACATGTTTTATTTAAATTGAGTATAAACACAACTGTACAAAAAAACAGGTTTCAGAGGTCTTCAAAAAGTGCAAGAAGACACACAATAAATATATCAAGCCAAGACTTTTGAAGTTTGAATCTTGTAAACAAATGTGTTGGCTGCATAAAAGTAAAAAGGGCATTTAGAAATGTTTTGTTGTTTTCATACAAAATGCAAAAAAGAAAGTCTATGTCATGCCACTGCCTGTCTCATTTGAATACTAATGAGATAGGTGTGAAAAACCTCTAATGACCCACACCCCCCTGTCAATCTCCATGTGCTCTGATAGCACACCCCCCTGTCACTCTCTTTGTCCTGTGGCAGGACACTGTGTTTTGCCTAGCTGAAAGGGGCGTGTTGTCACCTCTGAATAGCCACTCAAGCACCGGTACTTTACATGTGTATAGCTATAGGTGTGGCTGCTACAGGCAGAGAGTACAGAATATGCGAAGATTTCTTTTCACTTTCTTTAAATTGGGCCAGCTATATAATTTATTTTATATATATATATATATATATATATATATATATATATATATATATATATATATATATATATATAGATATGAGTTACTGATTTGTTTTTGGAGACATGTCAAATTGCCCTCTGAAGGGCATTCAGTCCTCTGTGTGTTAATGTCTATGTATGTCTATATGTTTTTTTTCTTTGGCGAGGGGAAAAAAATGTCAAAAACGTCAAAATATAAAGAGTTCCCAGTTTTCAGCAGAACCCTTTACAGTGAAACTGACAATAGATTACAAGACTAGAGGGTGTCTGCTTCCCAAAATGGGTGTTTTCATCTCAATAGCACAAAGGGTTGGGATACAGCAACCATTTCAATTTGGAGAGGCGTTTTCAGGCTGTTTCAGGCAAATCTGTCGGAATGCGAAGGGGGTAATTATGCAAGCTAGTAATAAATGGTGAAAATAATGATTCGTTTATTATGCTATTCTTTGCTGAAAAGTCTGATAACTGAACTAGTGGTCTGAGATGGTGGCTATTGACAAAGAAACAGGCAGAGTCAGAGAGGTTGCCACCTACACAAGCTGCACTGCAACGAGATCTTGCGGGCACACTACCAAGCAATGATCTGGAACAATGACACTGTTCCAAACCCAGAGGTACCATCGCCACAGGACTATGGCTAGAACTTACAAGACGATGGGTTCCAGTGATGACCAAGGAACAGCCTGCACCAAATGCGGTCATCCAGCTGGTGAAGTGCGGCTGTTCAAAATCCAAGTGTGACAATGCGAGGTGTTCATGTCGTAAAGCAGGACTCGGCTGCACAGAGTTATGTGCCTGTGACCCCAGTGAGGGATGTGACAATCCTGAGCAGCCCACCACATCACTCAATGATGAAGAGGATGAAGACTCAGGAGATGACGAGGACGATGTTGAAAACTTCATATAAACTGTGTGCTAACTGAAAGCATGACACTCATTGCGTAATGTGTAACATCACATTTATAATATACATTGTGAATTGGAGTTCATTGTGATTTTCAGTTGATTTAGTCTACAAACATAAGATGATGCCTTTATTTCTATGCCGAGTCAATAAATGTATTCATTCCAGAAAAGATTACTGTTATCAGACCACTACTTCAGTTATCAGACTTTTCAGCAACGAATAACAAATCATTATTTTCACCATTTATCACTAGCTTGCATAATTAACCCCTTCGCATTCCGACAGATTTGCCTGAATAACGCCTGAAAACGCCTCTCCAAATTGAAATGGTTGCTGTATCCCAACCCTTTGTGCTATTGAGATGAAAACACCCATTTTGGAAAGCAGACACCCTCTAGTTTTGCAATCTATTGTCAGTTTCACTGTAAAGGGTTCTGCTGAAAACTGGGAACTCTTTATATTTTGAAGTTTTTGTCATTTTTTCCCCTCGCCAAAGAAAAAAAATATATACATAGACATTAAATAGTCCTTTTACTGTAATGTATCAGGTTATAGACATAATGGAACAAAGGCCACAAGTCTGAACAACTTGTATTTCAAATTTGAAAAAACAAAATATCAAAATTTGTGCTTTCTACACCATTTTATATGTGGGTATGCCTAGGCGTTTTTGCAAAGTCCTATTTTTGGAGACCAAAATGCTGTTATTTTCTTATATGCTTCACAATTTTTCCCTGCACAATATTTCAGACTGCCAACATGTTTTTTATTGTTATTTGGGGTGTCCTTGAGACAGTTGGATGGGTGGCTTGCTTTCATCAAAAAAATCCCACGGGACTTTTTAGGCTCCTTGACTAACAGCATCTCGACTTTGGCTTTTAAATGTGGCGGCTGAAGTTACAACACTTTCACGGGGTTTCCATCGAACTTTAACGCACTCGCGCACTGGAGTCGATGGTGGACCTCATTGTCATCCTCATAATGTGAATTAAATATGGCCTCTCTCCTAAACGAGGGCTGACGTTTACGCCTTGGTAAGGTCAAAACTCGGCTGGGAAATTATGGATATGCTTAAGTCTAATAGAAATGATTAAAAGTGAGGGAAATACAGATAATTGAAATAGGCTACATGCTTTGAGTAATGTCTTCCGTACGGACCAATACCTAGCTTATTATCACCTATTCCGACCTTTCATTTAGGCCTATTTAAAGTGTTGTATTGCGATCGCTTATTGGTCTCTGCAAAAAAATAATTTATGCCACCAATTACCATTCTTTCTCCATGCTTAAAACTTTAAGATTTATGTTGGAGAGTGACTTACGTGTGTGTTGTATGTCGCAATTAATTCGCTAACTGCAATATTGCTGCTGGCAGTGACTGTGCTTTTTGGTCAGCGGCTACATAATGGTCTTTCATAACACGAATGGCCTTCGCTTAGGTCTACATGACCCGTTCATGTTCGGTTCTCTGTGCCACACAGATCTCAAGCATTCTTTAGGCTACTGTTATTACGTGTGTTGGCAGACATGCAGCCAAGAGCAAATAGGCCTACTGTGAATAAGTAAAATGTTGCCCATATCTTGTGGCATGTCTGTCAGCCGAATTCACTGTGTCCAGACTGAAACTATTACATTCGTAACTCATTCATTTGTTTGCAGGTCTAGGGTAGGATAGGCCTTTGTGTTTCTCATTTGTTAACCATGCAAAAGCCACTTTGAAAGCATTATGACATTCTGTGTAAGGAAATATTTCAATACTTTATTTTACCATTTTATGGATTTCAAGTTTAATTTACAGAAACAAAGCAATAAAAACAACAAACTACGAACGTATCACATTTGTAAATGGCTATTAGGCCTAGATAGACTAAAAGTGCAAACACTTCATGTGACATGTATGAAAAATTAGCAATGCTTTAAAGATCACAGTATAGCTTCATGTCCAATGCCACCTGACAACAGGACACACATCCCCAAAAACCGCAAACAGTGATTGTGCTTAGAGTGTCAAAAACTGTCAAGAGAGTCCTGGGACATGTCTGGTAAACGTTAAGACACTCCTATCATCAATAAACATGGCAAACGGTGGCCTATTGGTTACCCGGTTGCATTACGTCGAGTTTATGCATAGAGATTTCAGTGCAAGCCATGGCAAATTACGGCTAGACAGCTAGGCTAGCTACAGAGACAGAGGGAGTCTGTGTACTATGTTGGCCTACATGGCACTGGTTTGACCAGAGGACATGTAACACAGTAGTTATGGTAGCAGGTCAAAGGCCGATCCTGAGCACTTATGTCTGGTAAAACCTGTATTTAATTAAGTTAACACCATGACAAATACATGCGCCGTCGTTGCTATTTGTTCTTTTTGTAGGCCGAAGTTTTGCTTTACGCACAAGGCCTGTTAGGACGGGCGCGTTGAAAAATATGAGGCTACAATTTCATCAAAAAATACGCACTAGCTTCCATATAATGTCAGAAATATATTAAAAGTAAATCTTATTTTCATTTATACCTGTTCCATTTCAGTGCTGAATAGGCCTACTCCTGTGTTGCAAAGTAGCCTGTCTGTTGTGTTTTGTCCTCGGCCTCTGTCTGTTCATCGAAGAACATTTGCAGTCGATAAGGCGCAGCATTTAGGGGGACAATGTAAGGGTAAATTTTCACAAAGGAAAACTGAATAGAATAATTATCACAGTCTGATCCATTTAACAAAAACACAGTGTTTCACATGGATTGAGAAAAAACAACAAACTAACAATTCAATAAATACAAAAGAAAAAAAAACAACATAAATTAAAATGGCCAAACTATAAATAAACAGCAGTAGTAAAAACATTGTATTGCCTTTGGCATGACGTTATTCTAGGAAAACAGAAAGAAACAAAAACAAAATCATGTTCCCTTCTAAACATTAAAATTAGTCCTTATGGAATGCAATAAGAGAGCGTGTGTTGCATTTCTTTCGTTGCGTTTCACATGGGACAAAACAGTCATGACACTTTCGAGGAAAATGAAAGTTTACGGTAAACGCATCTGAGGTCGCGCTCAGGTCAGGAAAGAATTCGGTGCGACTCGTTTGTGCTGCGACAAGACCCCGGAAAATCCACTGGGTAGCGTCGGGGAGAATGAGGGTAGAGTAGTCCGTAGCGAGTCTGATATAAGCGTAGGCGGCGAGGTGGAGTACCCTGGTCCACTTGGCAGAGACTGTGCTTGTTGTGTCCCCGCAACGTAATATCCATTGTGCCCCTGTAACAAGCCGTGGGCCGGGGGAGAGGTAACGTGCCCATATCCGTTAGATAAATTCAGACTCCCACCTGTGCTCCCCAGCATGGGGCGAGACACATCCCCGTTGCTTAGCGCCTCAACGCCGGGCAACAAGGAGCCGTACCCGTGCCCTTGGTTTAGAAATCCGTGGGTAGATCCATTATAGTGCTGAGGATGGATGGGTAAAAAGGGAGAAAGTTGCCAATACAGGGGATTGCTCGGTCGCTCGCCAAACCCCAATCCGAGGGGCGCGAAGCGCAGACCTCGCTTCATCACCAACTTGCCCCTGGAGGTTGCCGAGCGACGCCGAAGCTTCCCAGTCGTTCCGCCGATAAACACATCATCACTAGACGGGTCCAGCATCCAGTAGTTGCCCTTGCCTGGGTCGTCGTAGTGTCGTGGCACTTTCACGAAGCATTTATTGAGACTCAGGTTGTGGCGTATGGAGTTTTGCCATCCCTGCTTGTGGTCGCGATAGTAAGGAAAGTTTTTCATGATGAACTCATAGATGCCATTCAGCGTGAGTCGCTTCTCGGGGCTCTGTCTGATAGCCATCATGATGAGCGCGTTGTAGCTGAACGGAGGCTTGTCGAATTTCCCGTTCTTGGCTCCCTGCTTCGCCGGTGGTGGCTCCGTGCTGCCCTCCTCCTCCTGGTCGCGGGAAGGCGCGGAGGACGGCGGCAGCTGCTCCTGACCCACGGTCTGGGGTTCCATGTCCACCGGTTCCGGTGACGACTTGTCCGAGTCAGAGTTGTGGACACTTTTCGGCTGGTGGTCCACCACAGCGACTACCCCGTCCTCGGGGCTGTCATACTTTGACGGGAGCAGCAGGCTCTTGATGCTGAACGAAGTGGACCTCTGCACCATTGTAGGCTCCCTCTGATCTCCCATGCCCATAGAAAACAAAACAGGGGGGCCGTCTCCTCCTCTCTCGGTACTTGAAAAAGCAAAAGAAAGAAAGAAAGAAACGAAAAACCAAAAAAAGTCAGACGCGACTGAGTCCAGACATTATATGCATGACAGGGCTTTTAGGACAAGGGGGCGACGCGTCGTGCAGACTTGAGATATTAGTTATTAAGAAGATGCGCTTGTCTTACCCAGCTTACCTCATTTAGAGAGGGGAGGAGTTCCAAACTTGCTGGGACGAAGCCGGGGGATGAGAGGGAGAGAGAGAATGGATTGTTTGAGAGTGTCAGTAGACCTCCCCGCGGTGACTACCACTTGACTGCATCACTGTACGACACGGCTAAAGACGACTGCCCGTTGCTCTCCAGCTAAAGTCTGATCTAGTGTTGCTTGCGTCAGCTGCTACTGGAGCTTACGAAGCTGACGGCGGGTGGGCGTGGTGTGTCACTACCTGAGTGTCGCGCGGCGTAAATAACTCAAACAGCATCACCACGAGCAATTGGAAGGGTGACGTTGAGTTTGGCTACTACTCGCCTGGCTGTTGACAAAAGGGGCTCGTGCGGGGAATAACAATTTGGCACGAGAGGGGGGGGGGGCGCAGACAACATTATGCCACTAAAGAGTAAAGCAGTTAAATATTGCGTCTTACCACAGAAGAGGGAGTAAACATTTCAATTCATCTCAGCAATTTCAGGTTAACTGCCACTTTATCCACGTGCTCTATTGCGCGTACACACACACACAAACACACAGACCAAGCGAATTAGTGGGAGTATGGCGCCTCCAGTGTTGAGTTTGTGTCATCATCCTCAGCGTTCATGCCACAGGGTTGTGTCACTTCATTGACATCAACATTTCCAATCGACAGACCTCTGGCATGGTTGGAGACGTGGTCAAAAATAGGATTCACGTTCCGCATTACTTCCATTCTGTCTTTCTTTTTTTTTTTTGGAATTGAATATAATGTCAAGCTCAGTATAATATCAAACTCATTTTAATTTTGCAAACTGATCCATGAGCAACAGCACAACTTGCCTTCTAGAACATTCAAATGTCATATCACAGGTGCTCCTCTCTCATTATTTGCTTCACGTAGTAGCAAAGATTTTGTAAGACGGTAGATGCATCATTTGCTGTTCTAACACTTATGCTATTTGAAAAAGGCTACAATTTGGAGTGGCTGCATGGTAGGACAATATTAGCTCTTAAACCATTAACTCATTAAACCATAGTCACCACCATAAGCTATACGTCAGTCCTACTTTCGTTTATCATTCTCCATATCTGTTACAAGCCTCGACAGTGAAACGCATAGGCCTACATTTAAGTGCTTCGTTTCTTAATTAGTTAATTTTAATGCCACGCCACTTTAAGTCGGAAGATCCAAATAAAAAGGTTATTTAGTTCGTTTAACAAGAATTATAGGCTACAGTAGACACGTGCATGTAAAATGTTTCCAAACATGATATAAGAAAACATGTCTATCTTTGTGCGTAACAACACCACAAATACAACGGCTATTTGACGTTGTTCTGAAATTAGTTAATAATTTTTTGTGCTCATAGATTTGTATCTTATACACTACAGAACTATTTTAATACATTAATAAACGTGTTAGGGAGTTGAGTTATAGTCATAGTGAGTAATTATAGTCATTAGTGAGGTTTTTTTTTAATTTATTTTCCAACTTAGAGTAATGAGCCACGCCATCTCATTTCCAATAGCTTAACCTACATGTAAAGGCAATGGCTTGGTCATTGTAAACCGTAAAACATGTATTAAGTTAGCAATAAACAAATAATACATTGCAATCTTTAAGCAAACAAGACAAAGTTTTTTAGACAAAGTTTTTTTAATGAATGATATTCTAACACAACACTATTATCAACACTACCAACACAGAGACAAAATGTGAAATAGAAATATTTTTTCTCATATTTTCTCATTTTTTAAACTAATGCAAATTATACACCATCACAATTTGTATATATAAGTATAGGACACCCTGGCAATTATAAACATCATGAACATATCACTGCAATGAAGCTCTAAAAACATTGAGTCAGACCTTATAACAGAATTTAAAGCACACATCAAAAAGCAAAGACGGAAAGAATACAGAAAAGTTTTCAAACGCATTATGCATTGGCCTGCTTTAAGAAGAACACCCACAGAGCAAAGAAAGGTTGCCCAAATAAAATAGCGTTAGGTATAGTACTGTCAGGGATGGATTATGACAACAAGAAAGCCCCCCTTCACGGAATTGTAACATTAAAGAGAGCTTTTGTTGTTGGGGATTCAGGGTTTCTACCCAGAGAAACATACAGCAGTTAAAAGTGCAATTTTAACACAGTGTCAGACCATAAATATAGAGACCAATAAATATAGACTAAGAAAGTGTTTTGTTGTAGCCAGGCCGTGCCCTCCTAGTGACGCAACAGCTTCAGCGTTTCTACCAGTCAGGTCAAGAGTCAATGCAAACACTTTCCGAGTTCCCGCAAATATGGGAACTCCTCCCACTTTGTTGGGAGGCAAACAATCATTAGCAAACCAAAGGAGACCATTTGGGAAATGCCGTTTGGGAAATGTTAATTGTCATGCTCTTGGTCAGACCAAGTCTCGAAGAGATTTGAAAGTCGATGATAATCAGGCTAGTTTTGTTGTAGCATTGAGGCTTGGGCATCTGAGCCCCCTTGGCTCTTGGGCTTCAGGGCCTGGTCCCGGTATAGCCCGTGCAGTTATCTGTTTGGGTACTGTGCATGATAATGCAAGTGTAACGGAGGCTAACTAGCACAGAGTTGGCGTGGAACATTGGTAAACCTCCCTCCGATAGCCTCATACAGTCTCGTGCCGTTGGGCCGAGAGACTAGTCTCTTGGCCCAGCGGTATCGTACTGTGTCTCCCATTGCCGAACCGTTGTAGTTGACGAGGTTGCACGTTCGATCCCCGAGGGGGGTGAACAGGTGCAAGATGACCTCCGTCACACAATACAGTCACTACCATGTGATGAACATTTACCATTGTTTGTCTGTCCATCATTCACTCCATCTGTCTGTCCATCAAGCCATCCATCCATCCTGCTCATCACAGCCAGTCCGTGGGGAAGTGCAGTAGGCCTACACGCAGTCTGTAGAAAAATAAACAAGATGTTTAATGGTCAATAAAAGTTGAAATATACCAGGGCACTTAGTGTATGTCCTATTAAGTGAAAATGCCTTTATTTCATCAATTAATAATTGCCTATATTTCATAAAATAAAGGCATCGTGATGAGTACCTTGCTATTTTTCAACTTTTAGAAAGGACTAAACTAGAGATGCACCGGATCCTGATTTTTAGGATCCTGCCGGATACCGGATCCACTGCTTAAGATCCTGCCGGATCCGGAACCGGATACCGGATCCTACGAAAGGGTTGAAACACATAGTCTACTCGCACACGTGGGCCCTTTTTATTACGTTGGCTCAAACTATTTTTTAGACTCATTGGCTTACTGACAAACTGCCTGCAACGGCCGCTTCCAAAGGGCTCTCACTCCATGCAGTGATTGCGGTTGTGAAAGACTAACTGAAAAGCCTAGGCTACGTAAAAACTAGAAATGCACCAGATCCTGATTTTTAGGTAACTGCTGGATACCGGATCCACTGCTTAAGATCCTGCCGGATCCGGATCCTGTGAAAAACCCTATTATCCTGCCTTTTCCGGATCCGGAACCGGATCCAGTGCATCTCTAGACTAAACCTCTGACCACAGGGCACAGTCTCTATCAAGCTCTACCAAGTTTGAAAGTGAAAACGAAAGCCCGACTGGGAAACTCCAACTCCCATTGTCATTATGACACAGCACTCCACACCACACAAGTGAAAACTGCACACTGCACACAACGAAATTGCATTTATGCCTCACCCATGCAAGGGGGCAGACCCCAATGTCGCCCAAAAGGGAGCAACGCGGCGGGACGGTACCATGCTAAGGCTACCTCAGTCATGGAGGAGGATGGGGAGAGCACTGGGTAAAGGAGGTAGCCATGATAGATATAGTGCTTTGGGAATTAAAGGGGTTAGCCACTATTTTGGGGCTTAATGCAGTTAAAATCGTTGGCTGGGGTTTATAAAGGTGGTAAAGTGTCTTATTTTTCATGTAAGCCGTTGTCTTGCTTTAAGAGAAGTTAAAAGAGGGAGCATGTTGCTAAGCTAGTGAAAGTCAATGCATCCTTGTAGAATGCTACACAGATCCATTGACTTTCACTAGCTTAGCAACATATTCCCTCTTTTAACTTCTCTTAAAGCAAGACAACGGCTTACATGAAAAATGAGACACTTTACCACCTTTATAAACCCCAGCCAACGATTTTAACTGCATTAAGCCCCAAAATAGTGGCATACCCCTTTAAATTGTAGACCACAGGGTTGTAGGTTCAACTCGCACCTTTTCCATTCTCTGCCTCCATCCATGGCAGAAGTGGCCTTGAGCAAGGCATCTAACCTCACACCGCTCCAGGGACTGTAACCAATACCCTGTAATATCTGTAAGCCACTTTGGATAAAAGTGTCAGCTAAGTGTCATGTAATGTGGCTCTACCGTGGCCTAACGGTAAGGCACTATTCCCCTATGCGGCTGACCTGGGTTCGATTCCCGGCCCGGGTCCTTTGCCGGCCCTTCCCTGTCTCTCTCTCCCAACTTGCTTCCTGTCTCCACCTTCACTGTACTGTCATAAACAAAGACAAAAAAAATCTTTTTTAAAAAGTGTAATGTAATGTAATGTAAATTTAAAGGTACACTGTGCAGGAAATGGTCAAAAAAGGTACTGCAACTACACTGCTCATTGAAACCGGGCTGCCTATTGCCAAATTTGATCTTTACATGAACGTTTACTAAGTAATAAATAAATGTTTCCTAGTATGATCCAAGTAGAGTCCTTTTTGCAGCTAAAAATGGCTATTTTTGGAAATTCAAAATGGCGGACCATGGAGAAGATTCCCATTTTCATGTATGAAAAGTGCAATTTTTCCAGTCATAATGAATACTTAAAGTGTGATGGTGGTGGTAAGTATTCATGAAAAAGGTAACATTAGTGAATGGGCAGCATGAATTCTTGAAATAAACAACTAAAAATCTCACACAGTGTCCCTTTAAGGTGGCACTCTAATGCCTGTTTTCCACTGCGGTTTTCTGGTAGGCCTACAGCTTGACACAGTGCGACTCGGCCTCCACTTTTTTCTTTTCGAAAAGGCACGACACAGCTGAATCGTAAAGCAAAAAGTGGCGGCCGAGTCGCGCTGTGTCGCCTACCAGAAAACCGGCAGTGGAAAAGAGGCATAATTTGACTGATATATTACTGACAAGATATTACTGTGCAGGACACCAGATTAAACATGTTACATTGTGTAATGTGATTCTTCGCGTTTCTCTCCCCACCTCATTTCCCTCCAGGTTCCAATTGTTTTGACTCTGGTCTGTTTTACATGCAGTTCAGGTGAGACGTGGCTTTCTGAATACCGGGTGGATCTACACAGAATCAGACCTGCATCAAAGCCCACTGTGGTCATGGACAATAGCAGCTGTGGTCTAGTCGTGAGGATATCATTCTGGGCATCAAGTTCTGCTAATCTGAATCCAGTAAAAAGAAGGTAAGTGGTTTCACCAAATCTGAAATGCCCCCTTGCGCTAGCCTGGGAACTCCCATACTGCCTTTAGTCGCATGTCGCTAAGCTAGTGAAAGTCAATGGATTTAGCATGTAGCAATGCTACACGGATCCATTGACTTTCACTAGCTTAGCGACATACTCCCTCTTTTAACTTGTCTTAAAGCAAGACAACTCTCAACATGAAAAATAAGACACTTTACCACCTTTATAAACCCCAGCCAACAATTTTAACTGTATTAAGCCCCAAAATAGTGGCATACCCCTTTAACCAGGCAACCCAACAACAACTGTAACATGAAGCTAAAATTAAAGTTGTGGTGATGTCAAAAGGTGAAGGTTAGAAGGTGTTCTTAGGGTCCTTTAAGTCCCATAGACTGCTCACACAGTATAGCACTGATTCTTGAGAAAGTGGCTAAAACAGGTTGTAATGTTGACAGAAAAAAACAAAGTGAATTACAAAATGATATGGTATATCCTCGTAGACTAAGGTCTTGGCTTTTCAGAAATGCACAAGGCCAATCTCCCCATTATGTATTTTTTTCAGAAATCAGGCTTTTCTCCGATCATACCTTGTTTTTTGTCAACACCGTCAGACACAATTAAAAGTTATTAAAATTGTATTGATTTGGTTGCATATGTATCTGGAGTTTTTAAGTGATTATGTGTATTTTTTGGTTCACACATATGCCTTTAAATGTTGAAAATTCACTTTTGTTCTATTTTAATACTATTTCTTGTGTTCTAATTTTAAAATATGTACCGTCATACGATGCTTACTTAACGCCTAAATACAACAAACAATTTTTTGTAATTTCACAAATATTCGTGTAGGCTTAAATTGGCTATTACTTTGATATTTCAACAACTCCTAAGGAAAATGTTGTAAGCACATTCCTTTAAAATGTCCAAAACTCCTTCTTACGGTGGTGACTTAAGAACTGACGGTGGTGACAGTAATCTGAGAGTGGTGAAAGTGGCCTAATTAGTACCTGCATTTAGCAAAATAAATAGCCCTCTCAAGTCAATGGCATCTTGCATAAACACTTTATTTTTGTGTGTGCACAGTATGGGCATGTGTTTTTACTTCATTAGTTAGATTATCTAGGAAGTAAGCCACTGGTTGTTGAAAATGTGGTAAAAACAGCTTTTAAGTTGTTCAAATCCAAAATAAAGAGGTGTATTATCATAGATGTAGGTCTTGGCTGTGCAGGGAATGCATTGGCCAAGCTCCCCATGTTTAACATTTTTCATAAGATGGGCTCTTTCTTGTTTTGTCAACAGCGGCAGACAGAATTAGAAGTAAAAACACATGTTTACTGTATTAAAGTGAATTACTTTTACTATTCAACATAACTGTAGATACTTATTGTATGCATATTCTTAAAACATGTCAAAAACACGTAAAACATGTGTTTTTTGGTGAACTCCATCAGATGTCACCACCGTCAGGTTTTCTGACAAAAAAACCTCCAAATGCACCTCAGTGGTGGCTAGAGTATCATTTTGGATCACAATTATTACTAACATGCCTAGTAATGTTTCATTAACCAGCACAATTTAGTAAAATATGGAACAACATGATGAGCAGAACAAAATCTGACGGTGGTGACATCTGACGGTGTGAGACAAAAAAACACTCTTTTAAATATTATGCATTGTTTGTTCACATTAGCCATTTCATTTTCGCTCTGTTTCTTGGGTGCTTCATACCTTTTCTGAAAAAAATTATATTTATTAACATTAATGTAATACAATACTATTAAAACCCCCGACGGTGTTGACAGTTTATGGTTGGGACAGTACCAGTGTCCAAACAAATTAACAAATTGAGGACAAAATAGTAAACTTACAGGAGCTTCAGTGATGGTGAAGTATGCAGTAGAGCTAAAGGTTTGAAAAGGGGTCCTCAGTAATGAAAATTACCTTGTGCATACTTGATTTTATTGTCTTTTAGAAAAAATCTGACGGTGGTGACCAATATGCTGGACACATTTTGAGCAATTAGTAAATAATAGTAAATATTGTTTTACATCCACTATGTGCACATCTGTAGAACCACTTTAATATGGTCTTCCACATCATGGTGATATTGTTCAATTCTGTTAGTGATTTTTGTATTTTAAGTCAATTGAAATGATGATGCCAGTCCTTGGGCCAGGCGTTTTTACAGGGTGTGGACAGGTTTATAGCCATGAAAAGTAATAAAATTACACTTAAATATTTCAAACAACTGTGTATTCGTGTGACAGACCCCTTGGCCATTACCTGGGTTCATTTTGTTTGTGAAAATCTAGTTGATTTTCAACAGAATTAATATTTTACTGCAGGGACATGTTTTTGCCCATCTTTCAAGAATCAGTGATAGTCATATTATATTACATTACATTTGGAGACGCTTTTATCCAAAACGACTTGCAATTGAGGACATAATCATAGCATACAACTCTTGCTTATACAAAGAGCCAGGAAATACTGTATACAGAACATTAAGTGCAAATGCAGACAAATGTAGACACTTACACAAATTAACTCTCTCTCTCTCTCTCTCTCTCTCTCTCTCTCTCTCTCTCTCTCTCGCTCATACACACACACACACACACGCACACTCACACTCACACAACATGCCTTAGAGTCTAACCCGGGTCTAGGCCAGCTTGGTTTTTATTAGAAGTGTTTCTTTAAGGCAGTGTTTCTCAAAGTGAGGCGTAAGCCCCCCTGGGGGGGCGCGGAGGCATCACAGGGGGGGCGTGTGACATCTGATTTGGGCTTTTTTTCCCCCTCATGGACATTTTTTCCTGTCTCGTCAACGAGCCAATACGTTTTAAATGTGAAATTAAATGTAAAATGTCAAATATGAAATGAACACACATCTGCATTCCACTGCAGTCCCTCTTTGTTGGGGGGCTCGGAAGCATCCAGACCTTCCAAGGGGGGGGGGGGGGAGGGGGGGGGGGGGGGGGGGGGGGGGGGGGGGATGATGGGAAAAGTTTAAGAACCACTGCTTTAAGGTATGGGGAGGAGGGTAGGTCAAGAAAGAAGGGGAAAAAAGACTAGATACACAATTAATTCCAAGTAAGGAAGTTAACTCGGGTCCCCGCCAGCATAATGGGACAGTGCCGCAGCCGTTTGAGCCCCTGCCAAGCCCCATGTTCGATTTTTTACTGCAACACCTTACAGCAGGGGTGGGGAACATTTTTCATTCGAGGGGCCACTTCAAATTCCTCCAAGGGCCGTAACAGTCCTCCTCCAAGGGCAATACTATGAACACAAATCAGGATTTCTCCCTGCACTTCAGGCCGATATTGAAGGCAGCCACCTTTAAAACAGACCCCCACCTTCTCCAGATCTCCTGAAATATGACTTTTATTGCAAAGGTAATTTCTCGCATTCCTTGACCAAACATGTCATATTTCATGTGAGGCTGCATAACATTAAAATTATATCGGGGGCTGGATAAAACAGCTGTAAGCAGCCCTCGAGACATAGGTTCCCCACCCCTGCCTTACATTTTTTATATGCTCATCCAGGTTGTGGTCAGCAGGTCTTGTAGATGTGCAGTGTGAAAGCGAAAGCCCATTGGGAAACTCCAACTCCCATTGTCATTGTGACACAGCACTCCACAGCACACAAGTGAACACTGCACACTGCACACAATTGCATTTATGCCTCACCCGTGCAAGGGGGCAGCCCTCAGTGGCGCACCATGGGGAGCAGTGCGGTGGGACGGTACCATGCTCAGGGTACCTCAGTCATGAAGGAGGAGGTGGGAGAGCACTGGTTAATTACTCCCCCCACCAACCTGGCGGGTCGGGAGTCGAACCGACAACCTCTGGGATGCAAGTCTGACGCCCTAACCGCTCACCCATGACTGCCCAGTGTGCTGACAAGACACAGGCAAAAAGAGGTTTATGGCTCAAAGATGGTTACTGAGAGGCTCCATTGATCCCAAAGCGAAAACAAGGTGACCAGCAGAATATACTTTATGCAGTACATAACACATCAGACATTTACACATACAGTGTCATACATAATTCATGTTAAAAAATATATATACGGCAATGCCGTATGCCCAACCAGGTTGTGGAATGCCGTTCTTGTTGATATTATGTGGACAGACACAATAGGTGAAGGTGCCATTCGCGCCTTTGTCATTTTTAATAGTTTTGATTCCAAAAGTGTAATGCCAGGGAAAAAAGAGAAGGAGTCGCACATAAGAGCTGGATGCAATTCTGGGAAAACTGTATTGAAAAAGCTGAAAATAATAAAAGCCAAACACAGAATGGGATAAAAAGATTTCATGACTTGTTTCATGGGGCATCAGGGCTCCCAACTTAAAAATAGGTGACAGACACAGACAGGTTTTATAGCTCCAAGATGACTGATATTCAGAGCAATGCTGTGGTGGCGTCCGCGCCATTGTCTTTTTCTGAGCGTTTCGCTCGGTGTGTAATTCCAAGAACAGTATGGCGAAAAGGAAGAAAGGAGTCGCACACAAGAGCTGAATGCAAAATCAAAACTGTATTGAACAAAGCCGGATAAAGTAAATAAAACCAACAGAAAAGGGACAAACGTTTCGAGTCCAGCCCATCATCAGTGTTCCCAGTTTGAAATATGTCATGGACATGGAAGTATGTTTGTCCATTGTCTGTCGGTTTTATTTACTTTATAAAGTTATTTTATTATATTATTCGGCTTTGTTTAATACAGTTTTGATTTTGCATACAGGTGGAATCTGGAGATTATGACTCTGGGTTACAGTTTTTGAATTTAGTTGTCCATCACCACAATTTTGGGATTGAGACAAAATAATGATCATGATCACTCACATAGCTTACATCTGGGCTGTGTGCAAAGCACTTTGTATACGCACTCTGAACTGAGTTTGTGTGTATTTTAATGAGCTCAGCTCTTTAGAGACACAACAGAAAGGGGGGGGGGAGAGAGAGAGAGAGAGAGAGAGAGAGAGAGAGAGAGAGAGAGAGAGAGAGAGAGAGAGAGAGAGAGAGAGAGAGAGAGAGAGATGTAAAACACTGATTCTTGAGAATATGGCTAAAACAGGTTTTAATTGTCTGTGTGTGTGTGTGTGTGTGTGTGTGTGTGTGTGTGTGTGTGTGTGTGTGTGTGTGTGTGTGTGTGTGTGTGTGTGTGTGTGTGTGTGTGTGTGTGTGTGACAAATGGTAACACTTTAGAATAAAAGCTCTATTAACACTATATTAACATATTTTAATGAACTAATTATAAACAAACCATTTTAAGTATTTGTAAATGAGTAAGAACCAACATACATTTTCACAGCTGAGTAGGAATCTGCTCCATCTGGATGAGTTTGAAGACTTTCCTCTTTCGTGACTATCTACTAGACTAATGTTTGAGCTGGCCTAGCCCCAGGACAGACTCTTGACATAAAGTTATGTATGCATGTGTATGTGTACTCTTCACACACACAAAAAAAAAACCTAACCCCTCTTTGTATCTGCACTCCATTTCTGAAGACCTGCACTTGCACAGGGAACCCCGTTGTTGGTTTGGTTTACATTCATGTACTTGATAATACATATACGTAAATATTTAAATTACATAAATAAAAGAAAAAAATATGCAATTTTATTAGATTTGTATTACATAAAAATTAATTTTGAAATGTTTCTGGGAAGGCACTTAAGAGGTTTTGCATCTGAACTCTTCACTTGTTGTTCTGTATATTTCCTGCACTTTGTATCTGCTAATGACACTGGCCATGATTATGTCCTTGTTTGTTAGTCGCTTTGGTTATTAAGCGTCTGCCAAATGCAATGCAATGTAATGTAATGTAATGTAATGTAATGTGATGTGATGTGATGTAATGTAATGTAATGTAATGTTTGATGTGTGTTTGCCTGTCGGACACTTCTATATCCAGGGGTTTCATCTCTATTGCTCTTTTATTTGGAGGACAAACTTTCAGGCCTGTTGAGGCTGTGCTGTTTCTGCTATGTTAACATAGTATTTCCTGCTCATTTACAAACATTTGTAAAAGTTTTGTTGATTATTAGTTCATTGTTTATGAGGTGTTTCTAAAGTTTTTAAGCGACTGTTATTCAAAGTGTTCCCAGATAAATGTGTGTCGATATCAGGCTAGCGTGTGAAGCTCTTTACATCCTGATCTGCGATGGTGGTTTTAAGGGTGTCCTTAAAAGATTTTTTCCTAGACAAAACAGTAGCAAACAAACAGACAGACAGACAGACCAAAAGATAAATAGATAGATACAGTACTTAATCCTGAACTAAATTAATGCGCCAAAGCGCATATACAAATGCCCACACACAGACACCGACAGCTCACAAAAGTCACACACGTGCACACACACACACACACACACACACACACACCAATGACACACTGCCCACACAAATCCTCACAGACACTCTCTCTCACACAGACACACACACACCCACACACACACCCCGAGTTGTCCGTCGTCCCATGCAGATAGGGCCTTTGTGTTTGGGGTGGAGGCACATGCCAAAAGCTTTTAATGCGGTATCCCGCACCTACCGCCAAACCGAGTCAGACAGATGGAATGGGAGCTGGCTGGGGTCAAACAGAGTTTAAGCTATTCTTAGCAGCGTCATACAGTACAGCTGTGGAGAGGGAGGCTCCTGGGAGTAGGCTCCGCTTCCCACCCTATAGACCAGGGCTGGGGAACCTATGTCTCCAGGGCCGCAGGGGTGGGGAACCTATGTCTCGAGGGCCGCAGGGGTGGGGAACCTATGTCTCCAGGGCCGCAGGGGTGGGGAACCTATGTCTCGAGGGCTGCAGGGGTGGGGAAGCTATGTCTTGAGGGCCGCAGGGGTGGGGAACCTATGTCTCGAGGGCCGCAGGGGTGGGGAACCTATGTCTAAAGGGCCGCACGGGTGGGGAACCTATGTCTCAAGGGCCGCACGGGTGGGGAACCTATGTCTCCAGGGCCGCAGGGGTGGGGAACCTATGTCTCGAGGGCCGCAGGGGTGGGGAACCTATGTCTCGAGGGCCGCAGGGGTGGGGAACCTATGTCTCGAGGGCCACAGGGGTGGGGAACCTATATGTCTCGAGGGCCGCAGGGGTGGGGAACCTATGTCTAAAGGGCCGCAGGGGTGGGGAACCTATGTCTCGAGGGCTGCAGGGGTGGGGAACCTATGTCTCGAGGGCTGCAGGGGTGGGGAAGCTATGTCTCGAGGGCCGCACGGGTGGGGAACCTATGTCTAAAGGGCCGCAAGGGTGGGGAACCTATGTCTCGAGGGCTGCAGGGGTGGGGAAGCTATGTCTCGAGGGCCGCACGGGTGGGGAACCTATGTCTAAAGGGCCGCAAGGGTGGGGAACCAATGTCTAAAGGGCCACACGGGTGGGGAACCTATGTCTCGAGGGCCGCAGGGGTGGGGAACCTTTGTCTAAAGGGCCACACAGGTGGGGAACCTATATGTCTCGAGGGCCACAGGGGTGGGGAACCTATGTCTCGAGGGCCGCACGGGTGGGGAACCTGTGTCTAAAGGGCCGCACGGGTGGGGAACCTATGTCTCAAGGGCCGCACGGGTGGGGAACCTATGTCTAAAGGGCCACACAGGTGGGGAACCTATATGTCTCGAGGGCCGCAGGGGTGGGGAACCTATGTCTCGAGGGCCGCACGGGTGGGGAACCTATGTCTCGAGGGCCGCAGGGGTGGGGAACCTATGTCTAAAGGGCCGCAGGGGTGGGGAACCTATGTCTCGAGGGCCGCAGGGGTGGGGAACCTCTGTCTCCAGGGCCGCAGGGGTGGGTAACCAATGTCTCGAGGGCCGCAGGGGTGGGGAACCTATACCTAAAGGGCCGCACGGGTGGGGAACCTATGTCTCAAGGGCTGTTTTATTACCCTGATTTTATGCAATAAGCCTAAAGGAGTAGGCCTACATGTATTTCATGGATATGTACTGTATACAAATTATTGATCATAAGGCCAACTGTATTGATGATGCACTGTAAAATTCTACCAACTACTCGTATCCATAGAACTAACACAGTGTATTATTTCTATGGCTCGTATCCCCTTCACAGTACAGTTCGTTCAGGAAGCAGCAGAGTGAAGGAATGAACAGACTGAAGAAGAGCGAAGGATGACAGCCTCAGGACACCGCGGCCAATCACCGCAGAGGATGAAGGTGTGTGCAAATATAACTTGGACCTGTGGGCTGCAAGCAGGTCAGTCAACAGAGGGGGCGCAAAGGGGTACGTTGTCCCGGGCCCAGCGAGATAGGGGGCCCCAGATTTGGGTCCCCATTACATTGCATGTATTGGGTAGAGGGCCTTTTGAGATTACTTTGTCCTGGGCCCAGCAAAAGCTGCCAGCAGCCCTGGTTGCAAGTGCATCTCCTTAACCCATTGATGCCTGGTGTAGCGTTGCGCAACATTGGCCCTGGCGCCTGGAGCTGCATTACCCAACATTCAGGCTCATGAGATTTGAGGCAACTTTATTAAAAATCTCAGTTTGTTTGAGATGAATGAACACATGCTAATGAAAGATGAGGGTCTTAGCATTTAAGTGCAACTTAGTGCATATTTTTATGTGCTTCAGACGCTGAGATATTTAGGTTTTTAAAGGCTGAGGTCAGCTTTTCTTAAAAAGGGCTCGGGCATTCAGCCCCCTTTTTTGCAGATCCCTTGGGCGTCAATGGGTTAATCTCAGAGGATGAAGGTGTGTGCAAATAAGATTTGGACCTGTGGGCTGCCTGCAAGTGCATCTCTTTAACCTCTACAGCCCTTACTTAACTTACTGCCACAGCAGTCAGAGCCCGACAGCAATTGAACCCTTTATTTTCCTTTGGGATTATGGGTCATGGGTTATGGTAGTCATGGGTAAGCGGTTAGGGTGTCAGGCTTGTAGCCCAAAGCTTTCCGGTTTGCACACTGTTCCTTTGCAGCTACTCCCCTTGCACGGGCGAGGCATACATGTAATTTCGTACTGTGCAGTGCCCGGGTAGGCTTTCAAAAGTTTTTTCAAACTATGTTTAACCCCATCCAACTTTCAAAGACCTGACTTGACTTCTGCTTGAGCTCGATAGATGTTTCCTTTACATTTAACTTCCTAATTCTGAGGTAAAAGGTTTAGGGTGTTGCTGTTGCTACGCAGCTTATAAAATAAGTGGCTAACTAATTAATCAGATGTATCGCTTCCCCATAATAATCACACAATCTTGTTTTAGGATATGCATACATTTAAAAGCAATGACCCCATGACATTTTCAAGTGCATCATATAACGATGGCAAAAACAGGACGTGAAAACTAAAACATCTTTGTTGACCTAATAAAGCAGTCTGTTTATCGACGACCATGCCGTTTAACCAAATCAAACACAACCTACTATTGCCAACTTTAGCCTCACACCGTGCTTTTTTAGCAGGGTGTGAAACAGCTAGAGCATCCAGAGTCAAGGCATCTATAGATTTTCTATTGTAGTCTACTCGATCCAATTAAAGTGCGAGGCGCGTGTTTACTTTGCCCACAGGCAGGGGCGGATCTAGCCATTTTGGGGCCCTAGGCGAAACATTAACATTGGGCCCTCAAAAGTCCTTCTTGAAAGATCCACACAAAATAATGGCCTTAGAACTGTGTTTTGGTGCTATTTTATTTGTTTTATTTTTTTCAACTGCTAAAGATCAGGCTACTATTTTGGTGTTTACCACGACTGGTGACACTTGCGGGCCTCTATGGAGGGCTGATGTGGTTGGGGCCCTAGGCAATTGCCTAGGTTTGCCTAATGGAAAGTCCGCCTATGTTCACAGGGTCAACCAGAGTTCAGCCAAAGTGCAGCGAGTGGAAGTGAAGTACAGGTTGGGAATCGCAGACGTCCCGTCCCCCCCCTCCTCCCTCCCTCCTTCCCTCCCTCCCCTCCTCCCATCTCTAGACTGGACATCGGGCGGGGGCGATTAAAACTCCTCCAGTCCTCGGCCTAAAACTTCTCATCCCACTAATGAAGCACAGTAGCCTACAAACAATGTGACGATGGATTCAGGAGAAAATAAAGTGATAATACAGTAGGTAAACTAAATCGCCACGTGCCGTCAAGGTTTAAACAAAGTTTAATCTGGTCTGGTGTCTGGTGTGAAGATGGGAGGGCACACAGTGCACTGTACATTTTAACCAACTGTGTCAGTTGCTACTCGGCAATTTAAGTATTATTATCGTTATTATTAGTAGTAGTATTAGGTGAAGTAGTAGTAGCAGTAGTAGTAGTAGTAGTAGTAGTGCAGCAGAGAGACTAATTATTTTTTTATGACAAAAGGATATTAAGGAAACATTAAATATTAACGGCAAAGTTCAGCCAAAGTGCAGGTTGTGAATTGCAGATTCCCTCCCTTCCATATTTAGATCTGACATTTAGGGCAATTAAAACTCCTCCTCGCCTGAAAACTTCTTAGCGTAGTCGAACAATGTGACGATGAATTGAGGAAAGAATAAAGTCACAGGTCACCTACGTAAATCACCAAGGATTCTCAGGGTCTAAACAAGGTTTAATTGTCCAAATGTCTGATGTGTGGGGCTGTCGTGCCGAAAAGTGAGTCCCTGTCAGAACACGAGTGCCCTCATTGAAACCAATGGAAACCAATGACCAATTTTTCAGATATTTTTTACCCATTTTTGCAGACAAATCCAACACAATTTAAGATGGAAAGCCTATCTACATTCCTTCTGGAAGTATTACAAAGAGCTGGTTACAATTTCAGTATTAATTCCATAAAATAATCGAATTGTCATAACAAATGTTACGGTTTCATTCAAATAGCTCATATTAAGTGGAGGACGAGTAATGTTTCATAAGCATATGTTTAGTTCATAAATTATGTAATTCATTCTGCAAAAATGAGTATAATTTTCTCTCAAAAAATGTCATTGGTTTCAATGAGGGCACTCGTGTTCTGGCAGGGACTGGCTTTTTGGCACGACACGGCCACAACGATGTGTGCGCTTTAGTGTGGGGTGTGAACGGCAACTACGCATTTTATGCAGCCGTAGTAGCTGTAGGTGTAGTGCAGTGTTTCCCAACCTTTTTTGTCTGATGTACCCCCTAAGCCCTTTCATTGTGCCATGAGTACCCCCTAACTCAAGTTTTACATCACTTGTTCTATTGCTGTGTGACTATGCTCCATGCATTTGCTAAAATTACATTTTTCCAAGTAGGCCCTACCCCCTGCAGTGTGCTCGCGTACCCCTATACTAGTGGTACACGTACCCCTGGTTGGGAAACACTGGTGTAGAGAGTAGTAGACTAAGTTGAGTAGAGTAGTAAAGTAGTAGAGACATTTGTGGCAAAAGGAAACATTGAGACATTTATGATCAATATTAGGTGATGTCCATCTCAGGTACATTAGGCTATTGTGAAAAAAGTGAAAGTGAAAGCCCATTGGGAAACTCCAACTCCCATTGTCATTGTGACACAGCACTCCACAGCACACAAGTGAACACTGCACACAACGAAATTGCATTTATGCCTCACCCGTGCAAGGGGGCAGCCCTCAGTGGCGCCCCATGGGGAGCAGTGCGGTGGGACGGTACCATGCTCAGGGTACCTCAGTCATGGAGGAGGGTGGGGGAGAGCACTGGTTGATTACTCCCCCCACCAACCTGGCGGGTCGGGAGTCGAACCGGCAACCTCTGGGATGCAAGTCTGACGCCCTAACCGCTCATCCATGACTGCCCATATTAATAGTGTGTAACATTTTTAGGCATTCACTGTTGCCTTAAAACAGGGGTGGGGAACCTTTTTCATTTAAGGGGCCACTTCAAATTGCTCCAAGGGCCGTAAAAGTCCTCCAAGGGCCGTACTATGAATACAAACCAGGATTTTCTTCTGCACTTTAGGCCTATATTGAAGGCAGCCACCTTTACAATAGACCCCACCTTCTCTATGTCCCCTGAATTTAACTTCATTGTATTGCAAATGGAATTTCCGAGATTCCTTTACGAAAAGTGTCATATTTCATATGAAGCTGCATAACATTAAAAGTATGTCGGGGGCCGGATAAAACGGTTTCAAGGGCCGCAAATGGCCCTCGAGACATAGGTTCCCCACCCCTGCCTTAAAAAGTGTTGCTTAGTGTTGCCGAACTTCTTTTCTTTAATGTACCACCACCTTTTTCAAATAGCCTACTCTTCACCTCATAGTTTACATTTATTTGTGTCGAGCACAGGTCCATTCTTCATCTCCATCGCAGACTACGTGACCTAACCAGGGAGATAAACAGTTCAGAATTTCACGTTTTTCTTTCACTCTGCTCTGGGAAGTTTCACGAAGTGAAACAAAATTGCACACAGTGGACCTTTAAACAGGATGGTAGGACATGCATCAGGTCTGGCTCCTTAAGATTTGCTTTGGCATCCAGAAAAGCCTTGTAGACGCTAAACAGCTGATGCAAAGTAATGAGAAATGGAAAGGTGAAAGGAAAAGAAAAAGCCCACCTGGGAAACTCCAACTCCCATTGTCATTGTGACACAACACTCCACAACACACAAGGGTTCACTGCACACTGCACACAACGAAATTGCATTTTATGCCTCACCCGTGCAAGGGGCAGCCCCAAATGGCACCCCAGGGCAGCAGTGCGGTGGGACGGTACTATGCTCAGGGTACCTCAGTCATGGAGGAGGATGGGGGAGAGCACTGGTTGATTACTCCCCCCACCAACCTGGCAGATTGGGAGTTGAGACCGCAACCTTTGGGCTACAAGTCTGACACCCTAACCACTTACCAATGACTGGGAAAGGGCTATCAGTCTTGGAAACTGGGCTGTGCCACTGATGTTAAATGTCCTCATAAGATACTATGATATTCGCATGACTTCAATTATGCTGGACTGTGCACTAATTAACTTTTAACAGCCTCATAGTATCAACTCATAACCCTAATGTTAATAACCCTTATATTAATAAACCCATACTCCTTACAAGCCTCATTACTCACCAGCTTTGATCCAAAGCAATGCTCTCCTTGATAGAAACAAAAATATGGCACTAAACACTGTCTATGCCACCAAGTATGTATTTATCTAATTCGGTAGACTGCTTGTACATGGGCTTCTTAGTATTAGTTCTGAAGAAATTCCAAGCAGCACATTCTATATCCGCACATCTCATGATCCAAAGAGTAGACCTGCCTATGCGCTTGGAGTTAATTTGCCTTTAAGGTCAGGTGCGCAATGTTGCAAATACCCATGTGAGTGCATTCGAAAATAGCCTATTCACAGCTGGCGCCAACAATGCCTCTGCATTCGAGACGTCAAATGTGTTTCTAACAAAACCAGAACGCTGCTTTCATTCAACAATGGACACAGTCGAGTCAATTTCGCTAACGGCGCTGCGCGCTTTGTCTATAGCCTCAATCGACAGCCATGTAGCATGTGGGGTTCTTTTTTAACTCACTTGTTTTTTTTTTCAGTTAGATAAACCCAATGCCTTGTTCTGTATGAACATTAGCCACCTACCAAATAAAAGTAAGAAGTTTGGGAATTAAAAAAAAAAACATACCGCCTTGATTGATGGTGGTGGTGGTCGGATGGTGGGGCCCGATGAAGAAGTTACGCTTCTGCGTTTGCAAACAGCAGGGTCCAGACACGTCAACTCCTGTCCCGTTCAGATTCACAGCTCCCGCAGGACACTGTGATATAGTGAGCTGGTGTGAAAGATACGATATCCGACGAAGGTCATGGCGAAGTAACCCACGTGAGCGCGCACTCTGTCCCTCCGGTTGTCGACTCCAACTCCATAAGTGGCCAATCATCGTCCACTATGACAGCACTCAACAGGTAGGCTACATCAACCGTCAGTCTACTAGTGCGCAAAAATATTCACTTTTTTTTCAATCATCCATGCAACCTGTACGCACTAGCCCTGTAAACGCGTTGAAGAGTTCGCAGGAGGACACCAAATCACCTATGCCCAAAACGTGGCAAAAACTGTCATGGACCGGGCTACACTGTTTTTTATCTAACTGAGAACACGTTGCTAACTAAACAAAGAAATATCGGGTAGGCAGCCTATATTATTTTCAACTGAAGCGGACTTAGCTGTAAGCGGCATTCACCACCTCAGGGCACTGCGCAATACTCAAGACACAGGTTGAACTGCGGCGCCAACTCACACTAGAATTCTAGTCCACTTTGGCTAGAGCGTAGTATTTGTACGACTCTGCCGCCACATACAATAGTCATCTAATAAAGTCAACCAAGGTAGCTAGCAATGTTGACAGAGGAAATACTTTTTTTCCACTGTAGGCTATGTAGCCTATCAACACACCAGTGATTGGACAATAGGCTAACTATTATAACTATAAATAGGCCCCTACTGTGAAATAAAACATCGCGAGGCTCGCATAGGTGTTTAAAGGGATTTATTAATCTTCACTCATTAAAGTTAATGCAGTCGCCTGTGTTTTCGTGATAGTGCGGGAATGTCTATCAACATTGTGTAAAGCTCATTTATTCAAGGCTAATTTAGACGTTGGAAAAAGCAAAGTGTCTTCCCTTCTATTTTATTTATTAGCCTACCTCTGCCAAGCATATTTTCGCATATTTCATAGCACAGGGCCGGGGTCAGCTCTCCCACAGCCCATTGGTCCCACGGTCCAATGGTACCTCAGCTTATTCCCAGTGGTGTAGTCTACGTAGAACGCTTGTATACGGAGTATACCCACTTCTAAATTTCAGGGATTTCAATATACCCACTTAAAATTGATTGATCCATTGTTTTGAATAGCACAAATATATACAGTATACCCACTTCAAAAAAAATCTCAAATATACAGTATACCCACTATAAAAAAGTAGACTACACCACTGCCTCAGCTTATTCCTGATGCTCCAAGTTCCTGCACATTTTAAAGAAATTATTCAAATATAGGCCCTATGTTCCACAACTCCATGTTCCCACATTTCCGAGTGAAAAGTGCCTTTGGAAAATAGGGCCTAAATTTTAATAAATAGGCCTACTTGGAAATTGGGAACATTGAGCAACAGGAATATGTGGCGGGACCAATGGGCTGTGGGAACATTGGGTGCGTTCCAATATGCGACCTTGCTTCCTCCACTTGTGCTTGTGGCCTCGTACCAGGAAGTAATATGTCATAATGACATCACTGACAACAGCATTATATCTCAATATCTCGCAAAAGCTCAATTGTAAAGTCATTTTCTCATTTGCAAACTGGATGGGGAATGAAGAATAGTCCCACAAAATTTTTTTTGGCTAGGCTGACAGTGGGGAAACTTATTTATTTTTTCCACGGAGGCGGGGCGTCAGCAAAACGTGAGACCACAAGCACAAGTGGAGGACGCAAGGTCACATATTGGAATGCACCCATAGAAACGCTCCCCACAGGGCCCTGCTGCCATCTTGGATTGAGCAGGTGTGTGTTAGTGTCT
Organism: Engraulis encrasicolus; assembly: GCF_034702125.1. Taxonomy (NCBI): domain Eukaryota; kingdom Metazoa; phylum Chordata; class Actinopteri; order Clupeiformes; family Engraulidae; genus Engraulis; species Engraulis encrasicolus. The sequence goes on along the minus strand of NC_085857.1, from coordinate 11,569,791 downwards.
TGATTTACATGATAATGATATTGATCTAAAGCCATTACTGCTCTCAAGGCTAATTCACTAGTTTGCCCTTGAGTGCTTGGTGTACAATATGCGTGAGTGGCTTGCTGGCTGGCTGGCCTCGGTCCTGGGATGTTTAAAGCGGAGATCATGCGGGATGAGATCCGCTTCCACCCCCCACTGTATAGGAGTGTTTTCCTGGTGAACCAGAAGCTATGTGTTGACGCCCAGGGGGCTGGGCTACACAAACCTTCTGGTGCACCTGTGATTCGCTCTCCTCCTCCGTTTACGAAATAAACGGGGCAGCTCGACGAATCAGGATCGTAGGGAGGGATTTCAGTGGGTATGACGTTTATCGAACGCAACACCCTCCCCCAGGGTAGTTCGGCTGTGCCCGCCCCCTCCCTGAATCACAACAGTAATGGCGGCGTGCGAGGAGTTATCATGCGTCGGGATGGAAGCAGCAATTTCAGCGGTGTTATCCAAAATACCTCAAGTTGATTTTCTAAAGGACGTTGTTCTGTTTTGGTTCCCGACCTGGCGACGCTTACGTGACGACACGTCCTACGTCACAAAGCTTCAACGTGAGTGGTCGAAGTGTCATGTCATTCATATGAGGTTGCTCCAACCGCGTGCAAGCATCTTTTGACTAAACCCCGCCTGCGGAGACGCGTGAAAGGGCAGTGTGCCAGTAGCCTGTTACTTACAGGCTACTGGTTCACCAGGAAATAGGAGTGTAGCTGGGTGTAGCTCTAGTGAATGGAGGAGTAGGGGGAGGTGGTGGGACAATCTGGAAAGCCTTCACGCAAGACAGGTGAAAGGGGTAGGAGGGGTTTAAATATCTGCGAAGGCGGCCCAGGTGGCCCATCACTGCCCGTCACCAAGGTACATGTGTGTAACTGTGTGCCTAAATAGTAATAGGACTACATGATGTTACTAATAGCTGTGGGGCGATAATGGCTCAAGTGGTAGAGGAGCCATTCAGCGACCAGAAGGTTGCAGGTTCAAGCCCGGGTGCCTGACCCCATCGAAATGTCCTTGAGCAAAATACTTAACCCCAAGTTGCTCCTGGTGGCATCATGGTACCCTGCATGGCAGCCACTGTCACTAGTGTGTGAATGAGAGTGTGAATGGGAGTCATAGAATGCTAAGTGCTTTGAGTGCAGTTCATTTGACCATTTTTTAGCGTCAACCTGTCCTTGCCATCCGTAAGCTTCCACTCAAATCTCATTTTCCTACTCTTTACATCTGGGGCTGAGATGCTGGGATGAGTTCGAAGATAAGCAACCATGCAGACAGTACATCAGCAGATTACACGTCACAAACAAATGTTAGCCATTAGGTAAAATCAGATCAAAAGAGGAAATAAAGGACCGAGCTCAACACTGATGAGTGCTTCTTTTGGCTATCCACTTACTTTTAAAATCAGATCCAAACATTTCCATCTTCAACAGTGTTAACCCCTCTCACCTGCAATCAGTTGGGCAGCCCCAAACCCTCTCTACGGAATAAGGTGCTGTTTCCACGTAGCCTGCTATTTTTAAAGCTGGCTATTTATTTTCTCCTGTTTAGGTGTAACTGCAACATGTGGATAAAAATAAATACACCATTGTAACAAATGCGTTTTAGCCCCCTATATAAGATATTTTTAAAGCCTGCTTTTTTTATATCTGGATTAAAAAAATTTGCTACGTGGAAACTGAAGGTCAAAACCAATGTAACCAGAAGAAAAAAATATCCACATTTAAAAATATCCTGCTACGTGGAAACAGCTCCTAATAATGTAAGGGTATGGTGAGACTAGGTTAATTATATGCAACTGTACATTTCAAGAACTTCGTTTCAAAATTACTTACATCCATTTTGGAACATTTTGGGAAAGTGGCATTTTTGTATTGGCCATTGCATTGCATTGCATTGCAAAATGCATTTTATGTAGGTTTAAGACGTATGTTCTCAACATACTTGAATGGCAAGAATTCACACAGCCTAGAGTCATCTCCAACAATAAAATGCAGAAGTCGAGATATGGCATTTAGATCATTTTGCAACGAAATTCTTAATTTATAAAAGAAACATAAAACAAAGTTCTTTCATTGTGTGCATGTGGATCTCGGTGGCCCCTTCCATAGGTAAGGTTTGCATAGAGCCGATTTAAGTTTGGCTATTGACGTGGTAGTTGTCCATGCCTTTTCCTGTCTGACTGATCCTGACACATCATAACCCCGATTTTCAAAATCTTGCCACCATCCCCAATTCTTGGTAAAAGGGACCGTTTTTACTCCCCACTGGTATTGAGATGGTAGAGCCGCAGCTACTGTAGGTGTGATGTGATAATCTGTCAGTCTCTCCGTCTGTCTGTCTGTCTTTCTGTCCTGAATTTGTATCTGACTTCTAAAGCATTCTCGAAGGCGTGCTGCCCTTCTTACCTCCCAGTCTTCCTCTATAATCTTTCTCCCTCTTTTTTCTCAAAGTTTCCCTCTCCTCCTCCTCTTTCTGTACCTCTATCACTGTCTCACCCTCTCTCTCTCTCTCTCTCTCTCTCTTGCTTTTTTGCATGTTTGTGTTTCAGTGCGCAGGGCACGTGTTCCCTACAAATGCCTCGTGCGTGTCTGAGAGAGAGAGAGAGAGAGAGAGAGAGAGAGAGAGAGAGAGACAGAGAGTGTGCTAGAAACAGGGTCAGATGGGCCGGCGCCGTGTGTGTTATTCATAGTGTTACAGAAGGCAACACACCAGCCCACAAAGTAAAGTGGCACGCCGGCCAGACAACAGCCGTTTAGTTTACCACCCTGCCAGGCGGCCAGCCTAACACAACACAGAAGGGCATCCGAGGGGGCACCACCCAGCCTTGGGTCACAGGGGTGGGCACTTGGCATACTACTTAGCTATATTTTGGTTTGTTGGATTGTTTTCTAAGGGACTCGCTACACAGTAGAAATGCAGGCAGGGTTAGTTCAACGCTTAGAGAGTCGAATTTAAAGAGGGCATGTGGTCTAAGACTACTTTCTAAGTGTTGAATTAAGACTGCATTTTTTAAAAATATGTACACAATTGTACAGCAATTGGTGCCAGTATGTGAAAGTAAACGTATTATATGTAAATCAAGAATACATTGTCAGAGTGAAATTAAAGTGAAGTCAAAACTAAGTCAGTGTGAAATTCTGACGGTGGCCGGTGTCATTTCAACTCTACAACTCTTAATATTTACATAATATTGAATTAACTCTGAAAATCTTAAACTGATCATAAACCCCAAATTAGCAGTATTTTTGAGTCAGACCAAATGCCATCTGAAATCAGAGTTAATTTCACCATCAAGAGTCATATTAATACCGGTATCTTTATGTACTGATAATAGGCCCATTTTTTGCACATTATGTTATACATTTATTACATAAATATAACTTACATTACATACATAGGCCTAGTTTTTTTTTTTTTTTTCGTAGTGTGCTACACCACACCACACAATATACAACATGCCACTAGACTCAACCGTTTAGCCTCCCTGCCAGGCTACTGCCACTACACAAAAACAAAGGCACATAGCCTACCGTGGCAGAGCGTGCAACAGCGCCAGACACGGGGCAGGCAGGCACTCGGATATTTTAAGCTGTTTGCTTGTAGTTTCCATTAATATTGTTATGTTTTATGTTCTTTGTTACGCCACAGTAACAGACACGGGGCAGGCAGGCACTTGGCTATTTTAAGCTGTTTGCTTATGGTTTCCATCAATATTGTTATGTTTTATGTTCTTTGTTACGCCACAGCGGTCGGTATAAGTGGCCCGCCAGACAACACAACCGATTTGTGATGTCTGTTTGCTACCACGCTACACTCTATATACAAACACATCACAAAACAGACAACACTTCACAGACAGGGGGGTAAAGGGAACTATGTCGAAGGAGGGGTGTTTCCAAATCAATGTTGTTATTCTCTTGGCAGCTGATACAGGGGTTATATGAGGATACAACATTTTAATTGATGCCGCTCCAAGGAATTAAAGCAAAGAGAGATTTTAAAAAAACTATTGTGGTGCCTGCCTAGACTGCACTGTTGTCGTCCCTTCTGGCAACAGAACTAGCAACAGAGGAAAATGGCAACGGCGGTAGTGGGTAGTGACGGTGGTGGTTGGAGGGGGATATGAGTGGAGACTGGTGTGCAGGGAAGCCGACATGGAGGGACAAAGGGGCCAGTTGTCCCGGGCCCAGGGAGACTGGGGGCCCAGAATTGGGTACATATTGCATTGCAAGTATTGAGCAGGGGGGGCCTTTCAGATGACTTTGACCCGGGCCCAGCGAAGCTGTCTGCGCCCCAGCTGGTGTGAAAGCTTTCATGATAATGACCAAAAACACTGTCTTTACAAAAAAACTCAGAGGAGGAGGACATGGGGAGACCACCCCGGAAAAAAAAACCCCTCATCACGCGGGCATGCACTGATTGGCAAAAAAATGGTGTGGCGAGTGGCAGGGTGCCAAGCCTACCGGTGCCTTGCCCTTCTGTGTTTGGGGTAAAGGGAGGGAGCTGGTGTCGGTTCAGTGTGGGTGTCTTGTCTGGGCCCAAGCTCATTAAAGGCTCTGGAGGACAACAAACTGCCTTCCCGCTGGGTGCCAACCTGAACCAATGCCCAGGCACCAACAGCTACAGGCGCCCAAGACACAAAACTTCACGCAGCTTGTCAGCACCTGTATTTTTTTTATTCATTATTTATTTGTCCAAGTAGCGTTTCAAGTAGCCTAACTGTCGTTGGCAATAAGGCTTTTGTTCTGTTCTATTCTATTCTATTCTATTCTATTCTATCCTATTTTACTCTATATTATTCTATTCTATTCCATTTTATTTTACTGTTCTATTTTATTTTATTCTATCATATTCTGTTATATTTTACTCTGTGGCATTCTGTTTTATTGTATTCTTCTCTTTGGAAATCCATCCTGTCTGTCGGCTGACAAACACTGGGTATTTTGTTGGTTTGTACAATGATTTCATTCTTATTTGCTCCCTTAAATCTAACAGGGTACTGAACCAAACCAAAGCTGGTATAAAAGAACAAGTCAATTGACCCATGTTGTGTGCTGTGCAAAGCCTGCAGAAAGCAATCCTGTTTCTGATTCTGTGTAACGACTTTGCAGAATACAGAGTCCCTCCCATTTCCTGCTATTTGTATTGTGTTATGTGTACTGAATTGGACCACGAGGCAGAGCCGCCGTGGTAATGGCGGTTAGAGAGGTGGTCCTTGGTGGTGAGTTGCCGTTTCGATCCCACCCTGACCTCTCCCTACACCTCTATCTGTGGCTGAAGTGTCATTGAGCATTGACCTAACCCCACACTGCTCCAGGGAGTGGACCGTAGTCAATACCCTGTAAATAACTGTGAGTTACTTTGAATAAAAGCGTCAGCGAAGTGTAATGTAATGTAAAAGAGACGTTTCGAGCAAAACTGTAGGCTACACATTTCAATCTGCTCTGCCAAAGCCAACTGTCTACAGCACAACGGTCACGTCCCCTCCCCTCCTGAAGAGCACACACTAACACACGCAGAGAACACACACACACACACACACACACACAGACACACAATTAAAACCTGTTTTAGCCATAACACACCCACTCACTAACACATGCAGAGAACCCATCACCTCAGACGCAAACACAAAAACACAGACACACACCACCTGTTGAGTTTGTATCAGTAATTACGAAATAATGAATAGAATAAGATGCGCTGTAAGGGGTGCGTGCGTCCCTGCGTGCATGCGTGTGCGTGTGCGTGTGCGTGTGCGTGTGCGTGTGCGTGTGTGTGTGTGTGTGTGTGTGTGTGTACTGTTGGAGTGTCACGGTACAGTAGCAAGGACAAGGGCGCATTGGTTCGGAGCTTTTGGCAGTGGGGGTGAATTTCGTGTTAAGCTCTAGTTGTCTCGAGGAGATGTTGGCAGGCAAGCCGACAATGACGATAGAGACTCCCACCATTGTTACCCAGTGAAGTCTGCAGGCACACATACGCAAATTCAGTGTGCACACATACAGTACATAGATACACACACACACACACACACACATCAATGCACACATTCAAAAATGCACATACACAGAGAGAGAGAGAGACAGAGAGAGACAGAGGGAGGCAGTCAAACATACAAGTACTGTTCGGAATGTTAGCCTCCATAACCAACGGACTATCAACATTCCGCCGTCAATGGCGCCACAGCAGTCGTTCCGCCATCATCCGCCCATTTGGTGGACAATCGCTCCCCGCCTGCACCTGCCGCGATGCCAGAGACGGGCCTGCCGAGCTTTTGGATTATCCAATTATTCTCTAGGGATCTGATACAGGGCGGGTTCAAGAACTCGGTGTAACCCAGTAGTTCCCAAACTTTTTCAGTGGGGACCCCCCTTCTGGACTTTTGAATATTTTCGTGCCCACCATTAGCCTAGCAATATTAGTTGACAAACTATTAATGGAAAATCTAGCAATGTTAATGGACAAAAACATGCCCAGCAGATTTTCCATCAATCCACAGTAGGGCTGGGCAATATGACGATATATATCGTTATCGTGATATAAAAGTGTATATCGTGACCTTTCTCCTATATCGTTTATATCGTGATAGTAATTTTATCAATTTTATACAATTGAATATCATTTAATTACATTTAATGTTGCCACAATACACACTATAAGTTAATGTAACTGTAAAAACAAGAATGAAAAGATCCATTTTAAAGAAAGGTTGTCTTGCAACATGAAAAAATAAAGAAACTGAAAATGTATGTAATTGTGCTATATCGTGATATATATCGTTATCGTGATATGAAGTAATCCATATCGTGATATTGTTTTTTTTCCATATCGCCCAGCCCTAATCCACAGGACAGCAAATGTATCTATTAACCATACAAGTGAATATCCTTTTTGTCCGCGACCCCCCTTCAGTAGGCTACCTCCGCAACCTGCATGGATCCCGAACCCCTGTTTGGGAACCACTGGTGTAACCAATAATTTTCACCCAAGAACTTTAGGTGTGTGTGTCTGTCTGAGTGTTCAGCTATTGGATTCTCCAAGCATTCTCCAGAGACCTGTTAGTGTTAGGGGGCTTGTTCAAGTCCTCAGTGATCAATCATTGTCACCCGAGTACCTTGGCGCGGGCGTTTGAAGTTTGCCTGCCAGATTGACCGCTGAGCTTTTGTTGTTCTCCAATCCTTCTTCAGAGACCTGTTGTCTGAGCCGGGTTCATGAACTTAGAAGCCGATCATACGCACCTTTCCATGGGTGTCAGTGGACTGCCTGACTGTGTCCTTGTGTCCAATCATTTTCCAAGGAGTTTTTAAGGGGCGGGTCCAACACCGATCAATCATTTTCACCCAAGAACTTTTGCACGGCTGTTCGAGGTGTGCCTGCCAGACTCACCGCTGAGCTTTTGTGCTGTCCAATCATTCTTCAGAGACCCGCTGTCTGAGCCGGGTTCAATAACTCAGCAGCCAATCACACGCACCCAAGAGCCTCAGAGGTTTGGCTCACTGACTGTCAATGTGGATTTTCGAATCATTATTAAGACATTTCTTGCCTGGGGCGGGTTCAAGACCTTAGCAATTAATTGCATGCATCGTATGCCATTAATCGGACCCAATAACCCCTTTCATGAGTGTTTGAGGTGTTGCTGGCTAGCTGCCGAGCTGCTGTGTTCTTTAAACAATTTACAGAGACTTGTGCTGGGACAGATTCCATGGGCCCCTGGACCAGACAACAAGAAAGGACCCCCCCCCCTCCTCCTTCGAATAGAATCTATGTTACTTTACAAAAAGATTCAAGGTATAAGGCCAGATGTTAGAGACCCTAAGTTGTTGAGGGGTTCAGGGGGGTTGTCCTGTCCCGAAAATACGGTTGTTAAAAGTGTGGTTTTAATGTGAGATGGAAATGGAAATGGATAGAGGCTTGGGTGGCCGTCAGGGCCCCTGGGCCTGGGCCCGGTAGGCCCTGTGCAGCAGTCTGTCCCTGACACAGAGACCTGTGAAAAGTGCAGGACCAAGTCCAACACCTCAGCGCCGCTCAGCATGCGAACCCAAACTTTGTCTCTGGCTGACTGCTGGGCTTTTGTCCCGACCTGATTAGTGTTGTCATACAGCTGAACGGCTGAACTGAGCTGGAGCATATATATATTAGTTCCACCACATCACGGTCCTCAGAGTAGCACACCGAGGGCAGTGGTGTAGTCTACGTAGAACGCAGGTATACGGAGTATACCCACTTCTAAATTTTAAGGGCTTCAGTATACCCACTTAAAATTGATTGATCCATTGTTTAGAACAGCATATACCCACTTCAAAAAATGCTTGAATATACAGTATACCCACTTAAAAAAAGTAGACTACACCGCTGACCGAGGTAATGAGAAACTGCTTTGGATCTATAGCTGACTTTTTTTTCAATATTTTTTTTTGTCTTTTTGACTTTGTTTATGATAGTATAGTGAGGATGGTGACAGGAAGGGAGTTTGGGAGATGGGGAAGGACCGGCGAAGGACCCTGACCAGCAATCGAACCCAAGTCCGCACGAGTGGACGAGTGTCCTACTGCTATAGTCACGGTAGGGCCGGCATCTATAACAGATTTGAACATTCTGTGTGTGTGTCTCTCTCTCTCTCTCTCTCTCTCTCTCTCTCTCTCTCTCTCTCTCTCTCTCTCTCTCCCGTGAGTCATAAATATTCTTCTCTGCTCCGTTTTCTTCCATTTCATTGTGTTTTATTTGGATTCTGACCATATCTGCCCCACTCATTTGGGTGTACGCAAGTGTTCAGCGCCTTCTTTGTAAGTATGGGTAGAGCTCTTTGTCAACCTTTCCTAACGAGAGAGAGAGAGAGAGAGAGAGAGAGAGAGAGAGAGAGAGAGAGAGAGAGAGAGAGAGAGAGGAGAGGAGAGAGAGAGAGAGAGAGAGAGAGAGAGGGAGGGAGAGAGAGAGAGAGAGAGAGAGAGGGAGAGAGAGAGAGGGAGAGAGACATGAGGACAGATGTTGCTGAAACATCACAGAGGGTGAGACTATCCCTGATTAGCGGGCACACACACACAGACACACACACACTACAGCTCTCCATGGGTGACAACCTAAAGCCCTGTGTGTGTCTGTGTGTGTGTGTGTGTGTGCGTGTGTGTGTGCGTGTGTGTGTGTGTGTGTGTGTGTGTGCATGTATGCGAACGCGTGTGTGTGTGTGCGTGTGCATGCGTGTGTGTGTGTGTGTGTGTGTGTGTGCATGTGCGTGTGTGTGTG
>NC_085857.1:11550530-11558030 GCF_034702125.1 Engraulis encrasicolus | reverse complement strand
TGCCTTTTTCAAGGGGATAGACCTGTCTGTGTGTGTATACAGTCACTGAATAGCCTACAACAAATAGGACCCTTGTGCCAGTGAGGTGTGTTTGATGATATCATTCATCATGTTTGATGTAAGTTGGCCACTTTCAGTCATCGTTTTTCAAGGGGATTGGATAGAGCAGCGGTTCCCAACCTTTTTCAACTTGGGGCCCACTTGAAATTATCACAAATGTTCGGGGCCCACATCTGGCCCAATGAAGAATAAAACTCAAATAAATCAACAGCAACACACACCAAAATATGATTATGATTTTTAGAAAATGATTTCAAGGCCCACTTGGAATAACTTCACGGCTCACCAGTGGGCCCCGGCCCATAGGTTGAAAATCACTGGGATAAAGGTTACCCAAAAAATATCTTTGTACAAGTGTATACAACCTGGGAGCACAGCTGACAATGTTTGGTATGACCATCATGTTTGATATCAGTTGCTGGCCACTTTACTATAATGTAAGGTTTGTGAAGTGGAAATGCTACAACAAAAATGGCCTTTGTAAAAGTGTAGACAATCAGTGTGTTAAGCTGGCAGTTTGACATCACGATCATCACAACATTAACACTTTCGTTCACATTGAAAGGGATTTTCAGATACCGACATCAATATTTTAATTCATCACACTACTGTTATGGGGACAGCATATGCGCCATGGTATACTGTCTACTGTAAAACTGCTTTTATTTATTTATTTATTTATTTATTACATTTCCCTAAATCAGTGTTTGATACCTACATTTTTAAATCAAATAACAGACTGCCACTCCAATCTTATTTTTATTTTCGCAACAAAATATTTTCAGCGAAGGTGAACATAGTTCTGTGTAGCCCATCCAAGTCCCATTATACATATTTAAAAATCCTGGATAGATGTTATATATAAAGCGAGGTCTCTTTCCTAAACGATAATCGCCTCAGGGAGTATCAATGTCACCATGAACTCTTGAACTTGGGAACGGTTTAGATCGGTTCACTTGTTTCAAGCAAGGAGGTCTACTTACTGTATCATTGGTTTCAAGTGAATAGTAAACCAGGTCTATCGCCATCTAGTGGCTACTAAGATTACTACTTGCAACTGGTGCAGCTGTAGTCTTCAGTGCCCCAAACTATAAACTTTGCTAGCCTGCTGCTATCTGTATTCAGATACCGAAATAAAAATGCATGAAAAAAGTGAAATGGATTGTTAACCTATTTTATTTCTAATGCTTACACATGTAGGCCTATCAGTTTATTAAAATAGTTTTAAATGTAGGCCTATATGTATTATATTCCCCCTTTTTCTTTAAAAAAACATATCGTATGACTATAACATTAATGCACATTGAACACAGTGAATGCAATCAGGTTTGCAATAATGTAGGCCTAGTAGTGATACAGTAATGTAGTTGCATCTAACAGCCTCTAACCCCAAACCCAAGTTGGAAATCTCGCGTTGTCATGAGACTCCAACGTGATCATGTTTCCCTCTGCTATGCTCTGCAGATTTGGGCAGCGCAGTTTGTGTTCTCTTCGTTCCCACGGTAGTTTTTACCGGACGTTTCTCCTTGCGTCTGCTCTCGGTTCTCTTCGGGCAATGTCCTCGGATGCCGGCGACAGTGGCGGTGCGAAATTCGCCTCTGTTGATTTCGAGATATTTGGAAACGTGCAGGGTGCGTAAGCGGTCCCTCGGTGCGCACGCAGGCGGTAGCGGCCCATAAACTATGTCCAGTTTTGGGAATGTAATGTAACCCAGGCCTAACCTCTTTGCTACTAAATAAAAGTATATAGTCCCATTGGATGTTCTTTTGCGCAGTCATGTAATTTAATTGATTAACTTAATGTAAATCGTCTGTTAAAATTAGTAATTTTTTTTCTTGCAGGTGTCTGCTTCAGAATGGTGAGGATGACTTTTTCCAAGGAAATAACCACAGTATGAACACCACTCAACAGTGGTGGTAGGACTACAGTAAACCAAATTAATCTAACCTATCTGTAGAGTTTTTTCCAATCTGTGTGTGAGTTACTGGTAGATATTATTATGAATGAGCAATTGCACAAAGTACAAAATAGGCTAGGCCTAGGCCTACTTCATGCATTCTGCATAGGTCTAAATGCAAACCTACTGTAGTCTATTGAGCAGCATTCAAATCAGTTATTATTACCAGTATACATTCTACACCAGGGGTCCCCAACCTTTCTGGGTCTGAGGGCTACCCAGGGCTACTCGAGGGCTACCAAGGGGCTACTGAGAGCTACCTGAGGGCTACTTTAGTTCAAAATCCTCTACTGATATCTTGACATCATTCCCAAATCACACTATGATTGAATTATGATTTGCGTATAGGTTATAAAGAAATAATCTCATATTTAAATGAATAAAAACACTAACTGTGACTAAAATATTATAGTCGTCACTATTTATTAACATCCTTGGAGGGCACCTCAGAAGCTCCTGGGGGGCTACCTGACGCCCGCGGGCACCACGTTGGTGACACCTGTTCTACACATTACACATGAAAAAATATTATTATTATATCAGTCATGTTCAAATTTACAGTATGTGTAGACATTTGTGTAAACAAATTCTTATCACCTCTGTTGTCATGGCAATGCATTAGCTTTCTGCAGTACCACATTTGCACTCCCAAATTAACACAATAATTTAAAAATCACCAACCATATGTTTAATACCACATAGCCTACCATTTTGTTTCATTCCAGTACAGAGGTAGATGGCTGTGTTTTGGAAATTACCATGCTACTTGTGTGCAGTGGTCGAGATGTAAAAATCAAACCGGGGATGGTCAGAGATGGAATCTGATAATTGGGGGTCGTGGGGGTTTCCCCCGAGAAAATGTTGAAAATGTAGTTGTTAAAAGTGCAATATTAACACAATATGTGAAGAAAGGAGGCCTAGAGGGGGATGATTTTTGTCCATTTTCTATGATTTTAGACCATTCCCCCCGCCTACAACTCGAGCATTGCTTGTGTGTGTCTTGCAGTACACGGAGGACCATGGCAAGAAGCTGGGCCTGAGCGGCTGGGTGAAGAACACCAGACAGGGTACGGTGATCGGACAGGTGCAGGGGCCGCCGGACAAAGTCAACGAGATGTGAGTGTGTCACCAGAACAGGAAGAACGGTGTCCAATCACTGCTCATTTACACACTTGTTTGCACACATCTTGGAGCGGCTTGTGTGTGTATTGACAGTAAAGTCTTTTCTATTTTATTCTATACTACTCTGTAATACAGTATTCTATTCTATACTATCCTCGCTTGGTAATTTAAGCAACACAAACTGTACATTTTCCATCGAACGTGTTGTAGTTGTTCATTTTATAACAAGGTAAGTTGCACTTCTAAATCTGGATTGGAGTTATAACCAGTGTACTGTTTGGAGAGGAGAACTCTGGCAGAGGGCAGATGAGAATTGTGTTGCCTGAAAACCACAACAGAAAACTAGACCAGTTCATTCAGTCATTAATTCACTGGTCCAGCAAGAATGGGCACATATTTCCTACATGCTGGTGGAAAGAGTACAGAAAATGTGTACTCAAGTAGAAGTATCTTTACTTTGCCTAAATTCTACTCAAGTACAAGTAAAAGTACCTATCTAAAAATCTACTCAAGTAAAAGTAAAAAGTACTTCACTTAAAATGTAATTTGAGTAAAAAGTACTTAGTTACTTTTAATTAGCTTTCCTCTTGAGAATGTCATGTTTATTTTTCTTGAATATCGTCCTCCATAACCTCTATCTCTTGCTTGGCACCAGCCATCATCCAATACATTGATACAAGATAGTAAAATAGTGGAAATGCTGTGTGCCATCCTGCACAATCTTTCATTTCTGGCGGATTGTGGCATTATTGTGCATGGCATTTTGTCTCTCAGTCAATTTTTTTTACTCAGTACTCAGGCCAGGTTCCAGTGTAATTGAGTAAAGTGCTTGGGTCAAAATGTACTCAAGTACAAGTAAAAGTATTAATTTAAAAAATTTACTTAAAAAGTACAAAGTATTCATAAAAGCTACTCAAGTACAATATTGAGTAAAAGTAATAAGTTACTTTTCCACCCCTGCTGGCTCCAGAAAGAGCAGGTGATGGTGTGTTGTTGTTGTAGTACTACAGACTGACCACAGGGTGTCAGCCTTTGACTGCCCATCTCGTCATAGAATTCTCTGGAACTGGGCGGGAACCTTAGCATAGACACAGATGCAGTGGATTTCCACTTTGGTGTGATCCTACATGTTTAGGTTGATACTCTCTCTTGATGAGTTTACTGGGACCATTGTTTTGTGCGTAGGTCCTTTAATGCTTCAGAATTTAGAATGGACATTGTGCCATAGTTGTGCCAAAACGTTGCAGCAGATACACCACATTAACGCGTTGGAACATAGACATAATCTCTTATTTAGTGCATTTGTGCGTGCGTGTGGTGTGCTTCTGTCTGTGCCTGTGTGCGCATTACAGCGGGCAAGGGGGCAGCCCCCAATGGCGCCCAGAGGGTGCAGTGCGGCTTCAGTCATGGAGGAGGGGAGAGCACTGGTTAATTACTCCCCCCACCAACGAGTCGAACCTTTGGCTATAAGTCTGACGCCCCAACCACTTACCCATGACAGCCCAACTGTGCGTGCACCCATGACTGTGTGTGCACGCGTTCATGTGTGTGCACATATGTCAGTGTATGTGTGTGCATGCATGCATGTGTGTGTGCACATATGTCTGTCTGTGTGTGTGTGTGTGTGTGTGTGTGTGTGTGTGTGTGTGTGTGTGTGTAGTAGTAGTAGTAGTAGTGGGTGTGAGTGTGTGTGTGTGTGTGTGTGTGTGTGTGTGTGTGTGTGTGTGTGTGTGTGTGTGTGTGTGTGTGTGTGTGTGTGTGTGTGTGTGTGTGTGTGTGTGTGTGTGTGTGTGTGTGTGTGTAGTAGTGGGTGTGAGTGTGTGTGTGAGATTGAGGACAGCAAGGGAGGGGAAAGGGAGTGAGTGGGTGGGGTGTGGTGGGATGTGGTGATGTCAGACAGGGCGGGCCAGTGTGTTTACAGCCCCGGGGCTTTGGTAGGGTCTTACTGATGACATCATACAATCCCTCTACACACACCGACAAATCAGAAACAGACAAGAGCAAAAGAGAGAGAGAGAGAGAGAGAGAGAGAGAGAGAGAGAGAGAGAGAGAGAGAGAGAGAGAGAGAGAGAGAGAGAGAGATGACTTGGGAGAGGGGGTTTAGAGAGCATGAGGGGGAAGGAGAGATGGATAGGAGTGAAAGAAAGATGCAAAGAGGAAGAGAGAGATGAGATGACGGAAGGCTTTGAGATGACATTGAGATGGAGAGAAAGAGTGCAGGAAAGGGGGAGGCAGAAAAAAAAGGGGGAGACAGAGTGAGAAAGAGAGAGGGAAAGGAATAGAGAGGTGTGTAGCACCACCAAAACTAAAGCCCGGAGCTGTGTGGCGTCAGAGATTCTATATAGAGATATGCCAACATAACAGGTTTCTATGGGCACCTAACATGACCAGGTTCCTGTCTGCCTAAAGGGGCGTGTCATAATACTAGCATTGAATAGAACAGTCCTTAGGTCTGCCTAAAGGGGGATTTCCCCACCCCCCCTCCCTCCCCCTTGCAATAATAGAACACGGAAACAATGGGCCAATGGAACCTCTCTCTCTCTCTACTCTCTCTGGTGGCGTCACATGTGGATGTGATTGGGAGTTAGTGTTCTCCACAGAGGGTGTGGTCCTCTGGTGCAGCAGCTGAAACAGAGACATGAACCTTATCATCGATCCCGATGGAGTATTCACTATGGTTCATGTCTGTCTGTCTGTCTGTCTGTCTGTCTGTCTGTCTGTCTGTCTATCTGTCTATCTGTCTATCTATCTATCTATCTATCTATCTATCTATCTATCTATCTATCTATCTATCTGTCTGTCTGTCTGTCTGTCTGTCTGTCTGTCTATTTACAATATCTATCTATCTATCTATCTATCTATCTATCTATCTATCTATCTATCTACAATGTATCTGTCTGTGTGATTAGGGTCGTTTGCAACCGCGCAGCAAAAGATTTGATCAAAACGTGATTTGCTTGATCATAAAAAGGAGGGGATAACTGCGTCGCAACCAAGCTGGACACATCAGGACGACGAGATTTCAACAGCGGCAAAGAAGGTGGATCTATAGGTCTGTGGGTGGATCTACCTATTTTGACAGCGGGTGTACCAGGGCGCCCTCTCGTGGAATTAAATAATCATGGCGCTAATTCCATGACGTGCTTACCATCGTCGGCACATGCTTGTGAAATCCGAGACTTGCTCTGCGTCTCGGAGAGAAATCGGGTGGTCTTGTGGTAGAGACACAGGTTACCACTCAGTGAATCATGGCACAAGTCATATGTGATGATTTGGCTTCACCTCCATGTAATAATTCAGTTAATTAGTTCTCACTTTAGGCTATTCATTTTGTGTTTTGGGACCAAAGTCGTCATTCAGATAGGACCGTTTTAAAATTACTTAACAGCCCCAACCCATGCTGCGAGGATTGAACCCAGGTGTTCAATAGCTTTACCATGGCGCGCCAACCACAAAGGCCACTCTGTTTCGTGCACTTTCATACATAAAAGACAAGATAAGTCTCTCGCAACTGGTCTGTTTCCACATTAACCATCAGCAACTAAAGACTCCCCGTGTTTCGGTGCAGTTTCGAACCGGGGACCTCATGAATGGAAGTCAGGCGCGCAACCACTACTCTAACCGTCGGGCAGGCGGCCCGCGGAATAATACTAGTTTTGTAACCTACGGCATACACTCCTAACGTGGCGAAGATGGAGCATCTGACGACAGGGTGGTTTGTTTCTTTTTTTTCTGTTGTAAGTGGGTTGTGCGACCATACATATGGATGATACCACTCTGAGTATGCTGCATTTGTGCATGAAATGCATTTCAGCATGTAGAAAATGAAGCACGTTCAACTACACACACATGAATCACATGAGCTATGAACGCCAATCACGGCAGATTCCTCACATCATGGAGGAGGTCTTCTTGCCCGGCAGTAGCTTTCTGCTACTGCGGAGTTGCTTGACAAAACTTTTGTTCCCGCGATGGTTCAACGCCATGTGACACGACTGCCGCGCAGAGGTCACTCCCTTCAACTGCGTCTTGAACGGCAAATTCTAACCATGATGCTTCACGCGGACACACTGAGCATGCTCGCTGCCTAGCAAATTTTCAACTTCGTCAAAATTACGCCATCACGAACGCCCTTATTATCTGTCTGTCTGTCTGTCTGTCTGTCTGTCTGTCTGTCTGTCTGTGTGATTATCTGTCTGTCTGTCTGTCTGACTGCCTATCTAACTGCCTGCCTATTTGTCTTTGGCTGTGATTGGCTCTTGGATATTATAGTTTTGTGCACTAGAGTAGAGTGCATATTGCAATTCCTAGGGGCCAGGAAATTGAGAATAATCTACAGAAGACAACATGGGCTGTAGTAG
>NC_085857.1:11538030-11545530 GCF_034702125.1 Engraulis encrasicolus | reverse complement strand
CATCTCAGAATCTTGTTACGACAATACGAGCGAGGCAAATGTGAATGGAGTACATTGTTATGTGTAAGGTAAGACGTTAACATGACAAGGGTGAGATGACGGATACTAATGGCTAGCCAGACTAGAATAAAAGTTAACTAGGCCTACTACGAAAAGTTAATTCATAAACGTTTTGACGGTCTTTCGAATGGTTATCGGATTGTGTGCTTGCTTGCTTAAATATCATAAAGTTCGCCACAAAGTGATCACGAAATGATCTCCGCATTAATAACAGTTTCGTGGTTTGTTACTCGTTTGAATAA
The DNA here is from genome assembly GCF_034702125.1 of Engraulis encrasicolus. Lineage (NCBI taxonomy): Eukaryota > Metazoa > Chordata > Actinopteri > Clupeiformes > Engraulidae > Engraulis > Engraulis encrasicolus. The sequence goes on along the minus strand of NC_085857.1, from coordinate 11,545,228 downwards.
ACGTATAGTTTTGACATCCCTCTCAAATGACACGCAGATGTTTTGAATGTTTGTTGTACCACGAGCTATCACGAAATGATGCTGTATTTACCCTGGGCCTGGGCCAAAAGGTGTTTATACAGTAGTTTCTTCCTGTGCTGTGTTGTGCACGTCTGTTTCATCATCTGAGCTATCAGTTGTGTTTCTTTGAGGCAAAGATGTATAGAATAGCACTGAAAGTCGGAGGTGTCATATTTGTTCAACCTGGTGTTAAACGTAATTTCAATTCTTGACCAGTGCATGTAAAGAAATTGAAAATAAAACCGACTTGACTTGACTTGTCATTGGGTCTGATTTTAAATGTGCCATATAGTTCAATGTGGGAGCAGGTTCACACACTAAATAAGACACTAAGGTCAAGCACAAGCAGATTATTATTATTATTATTTTAAACAATTCTCAGAGCAGATTAGAGCAGACGTTTCAGGTTGCTGCCATCAGAGAGTAGTGACTTGACCTTAGTGTCTTTAGTGTGCTCCCACATTGAAGTCTACTTTTTGGGTCCATGCACCTACTTATTTCTAAACATCTAGAGCGCAACAATACCCCTGCCTCCTGATGTGCCATACAACCTGTATCTCTCCAAGTGTGTGTGTGTGTGTGTGTGTGTGTGTGTGTGTGTGTGTGTGTGTGTGTGTGTGTGAGAGAGAGAATGTGTGCACGCAGATATAAGAAGTTGGGGTTGATGATCCACATGATGGTGATGGACCAGGACAGCTCTGGACCTCCTGACTGGCAGCTCCATCCTCAACCTCTCTTCCTGCCCTTCACACATGTGCAGGTAAGGCCAATTTTTAAAAACTCACTGCATTGTCTGAGGCAAAAGTAGGAGAAAAGAAGTGTGCGAGTGAGTAAGAAGTGTGCGAGTGAGTGAGAACCCGGTCATTATACATGTGACCCTTAAAGGGCGTGTGTGTGTCCTAGAACCAAGACAGTAGCAGTGTGTGTCCGTCTGCCTTTGGTTAAGGGTATCTTTAAGATACTACCTTGTTGTGGTAACATAATTTTGCTATTTCTGACAGGCAGACAGTTTTCTGAAAGATGGTTGATATCAGTACCAACATGTTGTGATGGAGGCTTCCACCTGAGCTGAACACAGAAACTTGCACACAGTTAGGCCTGGGCAAAAAATCGATGTGATTTTAAAATCGAGTTTGAACGTCAAATCGATTTGTTTTTTGAGAAATCGCCTTATACGATTTTTTTAAAATCATCTGTCAGTTTATGTATCCAAGCGCACAGCGCATTGCATTACGTTCGCCACTTGGCGAAGACGTAGGTCTAGCCTGCCTAGTGCATTCTCTGTGTCTCCTCCCCCATTACATGTACAAACAAACGTGGTGAGTGAAGTGGTTTGACAGAAATATAGTGAAACGGGCGAGGAATACGGGCTCCTGTTCAAAAAAGGTGACACTACCTCCTATCGTTTTGATGATGAATTAAACAACCTACCACTTTGTAAATTGTGAACGACAGTGTTGTCGTAACGTAGGCATGTTTCAATATTTGAAACGAAAACATCTCGCGGAGAAAATGCTAAACAAACTAGGCCTACTCTACCCCTACCACAAGAGTGGCGCAAGGTGGAAAGCAATCACGGATGCAATTAGCCTAGAACTACCTACTACGATATGCTTCCAATTTATTCGGCAGAGAAGAGAGGTTTTCAACATATGCTTAAAGTTTTGGATGCGCTGCTTCCTCGCCTGTATGATCTTAACTAACATATGTGAGTTGAAAGGAATCTCTCTCCCTCCCTCTCTCGCTCACACACACCCAAGCAACCGGAGCACTCTGTCTCTCGCGCGCTCTCTCCACCCGCTCTCTCCCCCTCTCTCTAAAGCCCTACTCGGACGGGACTAGTTAGGAGACTTGTGGTAAAGTAACCGCGTCTGAACGCGCCATGTCAGTAAAGATAGCGGCGAAATAGGTAAACTTCGCCGAGAGTTTTACCACCTGTGTATTGCAGTCTGGAGAAATTACCAGCTGTAAAAGAAACGCGATATCTAATCTACTCAGGCTTGCAAACGTTACCGTCTTGAAGTAAGCATTGTTTTAGGGTGTTGCTCCAAAATGTTTTCGCTGTGTTAACGCAGCAATGTTCAGATGCATCGACATGTATTTAGACGCAGTACTATGGGCTCTGATGGGAAACCAGCAGGCAATTGCTAAATTTGTTCATCTGGGACAAGAGCCTCCATACATCTGCACTATAATGCATCATATTAATATATTGTGGGGATGGATGGCACGTGACGACAAATCTCAACAGTGCCTGAGGGTTTACCCCCCTGTTCTTTCTCTGAGATGTTTCAATGTAATCCCAATTGGTCATTTCTATTAGCAATGTTCTGAGATAAAATTACATCAGGGTATTTTGGCCTGGAGTTCCCAAACTTTACTATGAGCCCTCCACATACAGGTAGATACAGCCAAGCCCCCCCCTGACATGGGACGTGCCACACTATTTTTTTTTTCTGTGCACCCAGTCTCACACCATGATCAAGTTTGTGTATTCCTAAGACCATTCAGGTACTACAGAAAGCACAATACATAAATATTGTAAAGAAAAAAAATATTCCTTTGGGATTTAAGCCTATTTTTGGTTTATTTTAGCTACTTAGGTCATTCAATTAATTTTGCTATATATTCCCTGCCAATCTGCCACGGCCCCCCTGGCATCCCCCTCCCCCCCCAGGCGTCCCCAGGCCCCACTTTGAAAACCCCTGCTATAGGCTACCCCATGTCCATATAAACTGGTCCAGTCCGAGTAGGCTTCACTCACACACACCAGAGGCACCGCCACACAAACAGAGCCTACTTCTCTCTCTCTCTCTCTCTCTCTCTCTCTCCCTCTCCCCCTCTCTCTCTCTCTCTCTCTCTCTCTCTCTCTCTCTCTCTCTCTCTCTCTCTCTCTCTCTCTCTCTCTCACACACACACCACATTGGGGCCTAGAGAGCTCAAGTTTTTTTTGTGTGTTTTTTTTTTTGGGGGGGGGGGGTATTGAATCGAATCGTGAATCGTGAATCGAGTTTGGTAATGAAAAAATCTAGATTTTTTTTTCAGGGTGAATCGCCCAGCCCTACCCACTGGTGAGTAAATCACTGAATCTGTTTTGTTCTGCACTAGACCAATACAGTAATTCCTTCATGTGCTGGGTTTATTTATAGCAGAACTTGTGTATAGAGGATAATACAAAACACTGGCACAGTAGTAGTGACCCCTGTACAGGCCAGAAGCTCTGTATCTCTTCAGCCTGGTGTTCTGCATTAAAATGATGGGTGTGATTTTTATGTAGTGTATTCTATGTATACCCTCTCGTGTGTGTGTGTGTGTGTGTGTGTGTGTGTGTGTGTGTGTGTGTGTGTGTGTGTGTGTGTGTGTGTGTGTGTGTGTGTGCATGCATGTGTGCAGATGGAAGCAGTCGTTCCTGTTCAGCATGGATATGCCAGTAATGGGTTTGATGAGCCACAGCATGGTGATGGGCAATCAGCATCAGGACCAGGGCAGCTCACAAGGAGAACCTCCTGCCCTGCCTCGTCATCCTCAACCTCCCATCTCCCTGCTCTTCACACATGTGCAGGTGAGGCCAACCTCTAAAATGCACACTTGACTTGAGGCAAAGGGGGAGAATAGGCCTGCGTGCGTGCCTGTGTGCGTGCCTGCCTGCGTGCGTGCCTGCGTGCCACACTTTAAGACAGTAGCAGTGTGTGGGGGGGCGTGTGCACAAGCATATGCACATGGTCATGTCTTTCTGTAGGTAGATAGGGGGTGCTTGTTTTTGTCTTTATTTTCATTCATAACATTAGCATGCCTTTTTTTTTGACAGGCACGGAGCCAGTTTTCAGAGGGAGGGCTGATGACACCAGCAACTTTGGTTCTGAACCTGATCAACCCAGCACCAACCACTGTGCCGCTCCTCCTCTGCCAACTGCACCACATGGCTCCACCATCTCAAAAAGGCACAGACACTACTCCACTTCCTGCGAAGGATGAGAGAAGAGCCGACCGCCCCACATCGGCACTCACCACCTTCTACAGGGGTGTCATTGAGAGCATCCTGACCAGCAGCCTCTCTGTCTGGCATGGCAGCCGTCAAGCTGAAGACTAGAAGGCAGTACAGAGAGTGTGGTGAGCTCGGCAGAAAAGCTCATAAGATCACCCCTACCAGCCATTCAGGATCTGTACACTTCACACTGTTCCAAGAGGGCAATGAACATCATAAAGACACAACTCATCCAGCATACAGACTGTTCTCCCTACTACCATCAGGGAAGCGCTAGCCCGGCATGCGGTGCCGCACAAGCACACTGGGAAACGGCTTCTTTCCACAAGCCATCAGTCTCCTCAACGTTCTGAAGAAAACCACATGAATATTCCAAGGACACTGGAGAATATTCCATGAACACTTCTTTCACCATGCCACTTACACTTTACTCATTGCACCTTATATTCAGCATCTTCACATCACCTGTATGATCTCCTCCTGCCATGTGTGTGTGTGTGTGTGTGTGTGTGTGTGTGTGTGTGTCCACTGTGTTTGTGTATTTATTGTCCATCAGTATGTTACTCTTCTTATTGCACACTGTTTGTGTCTCTGTGTGACTGTATTTATTGAATGTATCAGTCTGTATTTCATGTCAATGCATTATTTTTAGTTATTAGTTAAACTGACTGGTCAAACACAATTTCAAACTTTGTGTTAACCCTCCATAGATTTTTGTCTAATCTACTGTACTATTCAGGCTATCAACAGACCACACAGTTGAGTGCTGTTTTATGCACTCTGAATATGAGGAGAAGGAGGTGACCGTTCACACTTCATAGTGTAAAAGTAAACAGAAATACATTTTCACATTTCATTCCTGTCTCGTTCACTTCTTTCAGCAATGTATGTGGCCTACATGCAGGGAAGCTGACAGGGGGGACAAAGGGGTCCGTTGACCTGGGCCCAGTGAGACGAGGGGTCCAGGAATGGGTCCTCATTACATTGTATGTAGTCTATGTATTGAGTGGGGGGCCCTTTCAGATGACTTTGTCCTGGGCACAGCCAAAGCTGTCAGCGGTCCTGATTATGTACGCACAAACACTGGTTATAATGGTAGGGAACATTTTCTCTGTTTTCTGATGGCCTTTGAATTAAGACAGGCCAATCTGGAACCTCTCCTGGATAAAGAGGTAAGCTCAGTGTGGTCACTCCTAAATCATAGACAGACATGGAGTATGGTTGCCTGGTTAACACCAGACCTAATCACAAGTGAAGTGTCTTTCAGATCGAAACGATTGTGTAGAACTAAAGGCAGTGTAGGAGTTTCCCAAGCTAGGAGTATGGTAGGCCTATGGTAATGAAGAAATCGTTTTTCTCCAATTAAACAAACAAATAGCCTATTGCTATTTCAAATACTATTTCATATATTTTTCCATTAATATCTGAAGAGTTCAGATGCAAAACCCCCTAAGTGCCTTTTCAGAAAATAATCCTAATTCATTTTTATTTAATACAAAGCTATCAAAATTGCATAGTGTGTTATTTTGTTTAGGTAATATAACTATTTATATGTATTATCAAGTACATGAATATAAACCAAACCAACAACAGGGTTCTCTAAAAATATACAAGTGCAGGTCTTCAGAAATGGATTTAGGGGGTTTTGCATCTGAACTCTTCATCTGCTCTTTCCAAGCTGACCACATTGCCACATAAATGTGGTGAGGTGACACTCATTAGGCCTACTTTAAAAAGTCGGGAATGTGTTGCTGATGTAGGCCTATTACATCTTTTCAAACTTTTTTCAGTAGCCTATATCATGTCTTACCAAGTGAACAACCTCGCCAAAAAGGGTTTATTATTTTTATTTTTCCGGGTGTGTTAATATCCTGGAAAGGATGTTTAATCATATAGCCTACACAGTGTTAACAGTGACCTCGATACACACAGCTAGGTAAGGTAATAGGTGCGATCGAGATGTGTTAACGCATGCATGCGCATTTAGACAGCAATGCACCCTGGATGGAAAATGCTGCATGACGGTTAGATTTCCTGTCAAACTTCGAAATTTCGTCGACGTTGCGTTGACGAGGTGACATGTCACATGGTGTAAAACTATCGCGGGATGAATGCGGCTGCAGTCAGATCTTGCAACCTCTGCAGTTGCTTATCCCCTTCAACGCTCGTCGGCGCTCGTCGGCGGACTGCCTCCGAGGTCACGCGTCCATGAACTGGTTGGTCAACAACTCACTCACGTGTGTATATGGGTCTTGTCTCACACCTCTACACAAGTTTGCGCAGGTCCCCACTTCAGCTCCTCCTCACTGCCTGTCCCCCCACTCATCACACGTGGTGTGTTAGTAGAGCAAACCGGTGCGAGCTCATCGTCTCGTTCATATTTGTGGCCGACTTTAAATGCGCTGTATTTAATAACACCCACATCGTGACAACAAGTTCTCGCTGACGTCCGTTGCGCAACGTCGACGCTCGCAATGAAGTCGTATGTGCTTAATGTCAACGTCGTCGTGTTGACATTTTGGCGACCTGATACGTTGCTATGACAAATTTGTGCATAGCGACACGACTCCTAAACAGTAGGCTACAATGTCCGAGGTACGGGAAGACGAAGCAAAAGACATATTGGGATTAGAAAACGTGTGATTTATCTCACTTTCTTCCATAAATTGTTGAGAATATTATGTCAGTGGAATGTTCAGTGAAACGTTTCTCTGGAAGATAACAATTTGCACGGGATATCTTTGTAACAAACATGGAGCCTTCATCCGGAAATGGCCTTGAAAATGACATCATGCCGTATCCCTTCACGATTGGCCAATACGGCAAATGCCGGGAACGCCCATGGGCGTGCTTGCATTAAGGGTGGAACTGTTTTACTGCAGCTGGACCCTTCTCCTAATTTCACAGGAAACTCCCTAATTTTGACTCATTTCCAGATTTCTTCCCAATTTGATTTTTTTCCCGGAAATATCCCGGATTTTTCACATTATCAAAAAACACAGTCGGTCCAGTAGGCTATTTATAGGCTACCCACGGCCCAGGTTCTGTCTTTGCACGCGCGCTGTTGTGAAAAGCAGAGTAGAACGCACCGTCCGATGTCTCTGTCATCCCGTTGACTGTCAAAATTTGGCCTTTAGAAAATTTCCTGGATTT